>NW_021832114.1:25000-30000 GCF_006345805.1 Octopus sinensis
GGAGGTGCATGGCTTAGTGGTTAGGGTGTTGGACTCATGATCGTAAGACTGCTGTTTCAATTCTTGTACCAGGTGATGCTTTGTGTTCTTGACCAAAACACTTCATTTCACTCAAAAATGAATTACCATAAAAACCCATGTAATTTGCGCACCTGTGTAATTTACGCAGGTGATTTTTAGGATAAAATTTGTTAGAAAAAGCTTCTGCTCATGTAAAATTCTCACCCAAAAGTTTTCAGAATTTCTGGCGAGACAGCTGCAGGAGAAATGCCCAGCCAAAGATAAGCCCCTGTAAATTGGCTTTCGTTGACATGGAGAAAGCCTTTGACAGGGTCCCCTTGTGTATAATACACACCCCTTTTCTAAATTGAGTCGTGCATAATTAAGCCAGCAGCACCTAGTCAAACAAACACTTCCGCGCATGCGTAATACAATAATGGTGATGTTCTTAACTGTTATATGGAATGTAAATATGTTTGCAAATTGTTTTTGTTATGGATTATTCTGTGTTCTGAATACTTTTATTTTAATAAATGTTGCTTATTGCAAGTTATAGATGATTCTTCATTGCTTTCAGGCTTAGCTTAACCCTTTCGTTACTATATTTCTGACCAAAATACACCCCTTATGTGTTTCAATTAATTTCTAACGTAATCATAAATTTAGTCTGGTTTCATCAAACAACTATAACTTTTTTATTTATCAATATATTAACATGAATTTTGGAAGATAATTTAATGAAATGTTCTCAACCAATTCTATACTATAATTTTTGTCACAAAGTGACTCTAATTGCAGGTAAATACAGGTAAATTCAACAATATATAAAATTATTAAAATTTTGTTCAAACATCGCTATAGAAAATGGGTTTTTAGCTAATATTCAATTGGGTATACAACAAAATTTTACGATAGAATTTGTTATTCTTGGTAACTTTCTGATACCCATAATAATATTTATGGCAAAATAGGCCTTAATTTCATTTTAGGTTGTGGGAAATAACAAACTATCCTTTCTTTCGCTTTGTTTACGTTTAGCGTAACGGTTCGTTTCCGCCGTAATGATTTCAAATAGGCTCATTCGAAAAAGTAAAAAGAAATAGTTTAAGGCTTTACTCTTCTGGGAAAGTCTGTGGCTTGGTCCAGTTTCTTCAGAAAAATCACCGAAAGAAACAGTTTTTAAATTTTCACTCCATTCAGGTGCCAATTCATTTTCTTTATCGCTGTCGGAGCTCTCAAATTCACTGTTTTCACTTTCGGAAAATGAAACAGATTCATTATCAAATACCACATGCTTTTTTTTTCAGTCATAGAATTAGATTTATGAAGGTCTTCAGTAGAAAATCCTTCGAATTCTGACTCGCTGCTTGATATAATGAAATTCGTATCCATTTTTTGTCAGAATTACAAATTTTGAAAACACAATAGGAAGAAATTTCGGAAAAAAATCTCCCATAATTCACGGAATTAAAATTACACTTCGATTATTGTTCAAAACTGTAGTTGAACTCTTTACGAAGTATAATACGTGTTTTCACGAATGTACTAAAGAGATTTGCTCTGATATTCTCATTTAAATATGAATAGGTAAATTCGGGCGGTTTGGGGCGGCTTGGTCACATTAACCAAAATTTTTTTCGGGCGGTTTGGTAACGAAAGGGTTAAGGCATTTTCATGCCCGACATCACAAAATGCGTCTGAATAAACATTGCCAGACAGCAAATAGAGACTCGGACATTGCTTGGAAAATAGTTTTCAATTTTAACCTCGTATATAGTACGCACTAGGGATTTTGACCTTTATGTTTTGGGAAAAAAAAGGGGATTATAGTCGAGGATTTACGGTTTATATATATATATATGCAGAAGTGGCTCTGTAGTAAGAAACTTGAATGTGGTTGCTTCTCAACCACATTATTGTAGGTTCAGTCCCATTGCTTGGTACCTTGGGCAAGTGTTTTCTACTAAAGCATTGGGCTAATTAAATATGTGTGAGTGGATTTGGTAGACTGAACTGAAAGAAGACCAACCCTAAACCTAATTTTTGTATTTGTGCCTTGCCACTGCTTGACAATCCATGGCAGTGTGTTCATGTCCCCGTAACTTAGTGGTTTGTCAAAAGGGACCAATAGAATAAGTACTGCACTGACAAAGAAAATAAGTGTAGGGTGAATCGATTTGACAAGCAAAGAATACCCCAAGGCAGTGCCCCAGCATGGCCACAATCTAATGACTGAATCAAGTAAAATATTGAAATATACACACATATACATAAATACATACATAAGTACATGCTAATATGATCTGGCAGAGTTTCTAAAGCTGGATGCCCTTCCTAACACCAACCATTCCGAGAGTATAGCGGGTGCTTTTACGTGTCACTGGAACGAGGGCCAGTCAGGCAGTACTGGCATTGACCACGCTCAAATGGTGCTTTTTACATGCCACCTGCACAGGAGCTAGTCAAGCAATGCTGGCAACGGCCATGCTTGAATGGTGCTTTTTACATTCCACCGGCACCAGAGTCGGTTAGGTGGCACTGGCATCAATCATGCTCAAATGGTGCTTTTAACGTTCTACTGGCACGGGTTCCAGTCAGGCAGTACTGTCATTGGCCATGATAACAATATCACATGCCTCAACAGGTCTTCGCAAGTGGAGACCATTGCCCAATAATTGAAGGGTACTCTTAAATAGGCTGGTTATGCAGCATTGGCATAGGCCATGGTTATGTATGTATGTATATATATATAAATATATATATAATTGCATGGCAATTTTTAACATTTATGTATTAGTCTTGTTGGGTACCTCTCTAGCAGTATATTGGATATATGTTATCCCATGGTGGGTTGAATTTTCAACCCCTATCTCATTATATATATATATATATATATATATATTATATATATATATATATATATATATATATATATATATATATATATATATATATATATATATATATATATATAATATATATATATACATATATATATACATATATATATATATATTATATATATATATATATATATATATATATTATATATATATATATATATATACTACATGTATATAAGTTAGAGAAGAAGTACCATGTAACATTTACCTAGAACTAAATTATGTACTATTTATTTATTATTTTGTACTTTATTTAGTTCTACATAAATGTTTTATCGTATCTTTAATTTTTTCCTACATGGTATGATTTAAGTATATCATTGCTGAATTGCTACATGGTGGTTCTTCTCTGATTTACATACATGCATCATATATTGTGAAATTTGATTTAGTATTACTAAATTGAATTTCTCCCTGTAAGTTAGGAATCATATTCCCTAATGTTATTATATATATATATATATATACATATATATACATACATATATATATATATATATATATATAGATATGAGATTAAAGCTTTCTCAAGGCATTAACTTAAAAAGATGGTTTCCCGGATTCTGTAGCGTATATATTTCCCCGCAGAATAGGAAGGTGGGCCATCGCTGGATTGCTCATTTTTATCAGCTAATTAGTTTGGGGTAAGTGGAGTGAAGGGTTTTGCTCAAGAAAGTAATCTCTCACCCAATCCAGGAAGAGAAACTTCGATCTTAAGAAAGACTCACATGCAGGCACACCTACACATGTATACATATATATATATATAAATATATATATAAATATATATATATATATAAATATATATATTTATATATATATACACACACACACTCACACACAAATATACACCTTTATATATTCATACACATAAATACATACATGTTCACACCCACAGTTATATATATATATGCATAATTGTACTGAGAAAATGTTTTTCAATTGAAATTTTCCCAGGCCACTTGTTGACTCTGTTTAACCCATTAGTGTTTAAACCGGCTGTATCCGGCCCAAATATTCTACACATTTATTGCTCAAACTGGCCAGAACATGCATCTCACACCTACCCTGCAATGTCACTCCAAAAATAAGCAATTACATCTTTCCTATCTTGAAGGTACAAAATAATATCAGATAATTTTTTTTAAATGTGAATAAATAAGGATTACTTTTGACAAATTAATCTGAACGCTAAAGGGTTAAGCCAAACAAAAGCTTTCTAAGAAAGTGTTTCATGTGAATGCTTATCCAAGTGTAAATAACACCAATTAGCAATTTTGACTTTGCATTCAGACACAAAATCGATTCATTGAATGTATCTCTTTGCAATTTGGGATTTCCAAACATATACACTCATCCACCCATTTATACACACCCACATACATACATTCATTCTTATAACAACAAACAACTTCAATTGTCTATATCTTTTATTCTTTACTTGTTTAAGACTGTGGCCATGCTGGGGCACTGCTTTCAAGAAGATTTTGCTAAATTTATCAACCTGAGAACTTAATATTTTAAAACTTGGGGCTTATTCTAAGGGTCTCTTTTGCCAAACCGTTAACTGATGGGGACATAAACACACACTCACCGGTTGCCAAGCAGTGAGAGGGGGAACAGACATAGACACAGATACACACTCACAGGCAGATGCACACAGATACACGCTCAGATGCACACACGTACACATATGGTTTTGTATATATGTACACATATATGAGGTGGGCTTCTTTTAGTTTCCCTTTACCAAATCCAAACAAGTGTTTAATCACTCTGTCACTATCGTGGAAGACACTTGCTGAAGGTGCCACACAATGGGACTGAACCCAGAACCATGTGGTTGCGAAGCACATTTCTTACTACACAGACATGCCTGTACACACACACACACATAGCTTTTATTTCCATAATAAGTTTACTTCCCAAGCACATGGTTCAGGGTTCAGTCCCACTACATGGCACCTTGGGCAAGTGACTGCTACTCTAACCTCAGGCCAACCAAGGCTTTGTGATTAGATTTGGTAGACGGAAACTGATAGAAGACCATTGTATATATATATATATATATATATATGTGTGTGTGTGTGTGTGTAT
>NW_021832115.1:0-27500 GCF_006345805.1 Octopus sinensis
GAACGTAGCGGCAGATGAAATACCATTAAGCATTTCGCCCGGCGTGCTAAGGGTTCTGCTAGCTCCAGGACATATCAGACCCAAATATTCTACATTTTTTTATGTCCAAGTTGGCCAGATCCAGCCTCTCACACCTACCCTACAATGTCATTCTAAAACAGAAAACCATCCCATTACTGAAATCTGAAAGCTTTGAGATAATACAGGATTAACAGAAAACTCTGTGAATGAAGAAGCATTAGATTTAACAGAATAATCTGAATGCTTAAAGGCTTAATCCAGTCATGTCCACATCAGATATTCAACTCTCATTTATGTTCTGACCAGCTGGATCTGTCCTCTCACACTTACCCTACAATGTCATTCTGAAAATAAACAATGACATCACTGAAATCTCAAAGCTATGAGATAATCCAGGATTAACTCAAAACAATGTGAATAAATAAGCAACAGAGGACAAAGGTCACGATCCAGTGTCAAGTTGATCACAGAACTTGAGGCGATCCAACGAAGCTACACGAAGAAGATAGCCTCTGTGCAGCATATAAGCAACTGGGAAAGACTCAAGAGATTAAAACTCTATTCCTTAGAGCGTAAGCGAGAAAGATATGCCATAATATACATCTGGAAGATCCTGGAAGGACTTGTCCCAAACTTTGGCATCGAGAGTTACACAAATGCCAGAACTGGGCGCCACTTCGTGGTGCCAAGGACTCCAAATTTGCCATCAAGATGTAGGACAAGATACTGTGATAGCCCTTCAGAGGCCCACAGCTCTTCAATATCATCCCGAAGAACCTGAGGGACCTGCATGGGGTGGATGCGGATGTCTCTAAAGTAGGACTGGATCTCTTCCTGTCAGGTGTCCCGGATGAACCAACTTCACGGCAGGAGGTGCAGATGAGGGCAGCTGCGTCGAACTTTCTCATGCACCAAATGGCAGTTGCTAAAAAGCATTCCTGAAGTAAAATCATGTAGCAACACCAAATGGTGGTGCCCCAGCATGGCCACAGCTCGTGAGCTGAAACTAGATAAAATAAAATAAATAAAATAAAATAAAGGGATCTGAGAACCAAAGACTTAACGATGACGACGATGATGATGTTGATGATTAAGGTAATAACGATAATTACAGACGTAAAGAAACTACTTGAGCCGAGCACTCCAGAGAAATCAACTCCCCTCTTGTGAGATAAAATATCGCAGGACATGTTGTTTCACGACAAAAACAGAGAAAACCCTTGAACCTCCTCACTCTGTCTGTGCGTCAGCGACTGGTTGGAGAAAGATCGGCTGTTTATCTATTTTATCTTTCGGTTGTTTACAGCCATTGGGCTGTGGGCCATACTGGGGCAACGCTTTGGAGGGTCTTAGTTGAACAAATCGACACCCCCTACTTACGTCCTATTTTACGATGTCTGGTACTTGTTCTATCACTTTCCTTTGCCGAATTGCTAAGTCAAGGGGACGTAAACAAACCAAGCAGTGATGGGTGACAAACACAAACACCAAGGCACGCGGGCCTGACGAAGCCTTCCAGCTTCACAGACCCCAGTTGACCCGTCCAACCCATGCTAGCAAGGAAAGCGGACGCTAAACGATGATGATGATGATATATATATGTATATATATATACATATAATAAACATATATTATATATCTATATATTAATATATATGTATATATGTATGTATATATGTGTAAATATATATATATACATATATATATATGTGCAAACAGAAATAGATAGATAGATATATACATACATACATATACATACATGGCTGTGTGGTAAGTAGCTTGCTTACCAACCACATGGTTTTGGGTTCATTCCCACTGCGGGTCACCTTGGCCAAGTGTCTTCTAGTATAGCCTCAGGCCGACCAAAGCCTTGTGAGTGGATTTGGTAGACGGAAACTGAAAGAAGCCTGTCGTATATATGTATATATATATATGTATGTGTGTGTGTTTGTGTGTCTGTGTTTGTTTGTCTGTTTGTCCCCCAACATCGCTTGACAACCGATGCTGGTGTGTTTATGTCCCCGTAACTTAGCGGTTCGGCAGAAGAGACCAATAGGTTAAGTACTAGGCCTGCAAAGACTAAATCCTGGGGTCGATTTGCTCGATTAAAAGGCGGTGCTCCAGCATGGCCGCAGTCAAATGACTGAAACAAGCAAAGAGAGAGTATACATAAAGTATATCTATCTATTTATATATAAGTTCAGCAAACAATTTAGATTCAAATGAATATGGTACTTAATTTTGTGAACTTAATTTTGTCTGTTTGGTATCCCACTTCATGTTCCTGAATTTCATATCTACATCTTTATCTGTATATTTACCTTCCCTAAGATGTTACTAATTGATCTGAGAACTTTATATTATTGGAAAACCTATATAAAATTAGCTGAAGATTACTCGACATATTAAATCTGCTGTAATATTTCCAGCTTTAATAAATTGTTGTAGTATGAAACAATTGTACTAAATTACCGGATCCATTCTTGTTGCTTATTAATTATATACTCTTTACTCTTTTACTTGTTTCAGTCATTTGACTGCGGCCATGCTGGAGCACCACCTTTTTAGTCGAGCAAATCGACCCTGGGACTTATTCTTTGTAAGCCCAGTACTTATTCTATCGGTCTCTTTTGCCGAACCGCTAAGTGACGGGGACGTAAACACACCAGCATTGGTTGTCAAGCAATGCTAGGGGGACAAACACAGACACACACACACGTATATATATATATATACATATATACGACAGGTTTCTTTCAGTTTCTGTCTACCAAATCCACTCACAAGGCATTGATCGACCTGAGGCTATAGCAGAAGACACTTGCCCAAGATGCCATGCAGTGGGACTGAACCCGGAACCATGTGGTTGGTTAGCAAGCTACTTACCACACAGCCACTCCTGCGCCTATATATATATATAGATAGATAGATACATACATACATAAGACAAGGGCAAGAAGAGAGGGTGCACATATGGGAGAAAGAAAAAGGGGGAAAAACTGCATGTATATTTGTGTGTGAGAGAGGTGGAGAGAGAAAGAGATAGACAAAGAGATAGATAAAGAGAGAGAGAGAGAGAGGGAGGAGCGAGCTCCAAACTATACATGGGAAAATTTCTCAGGAAAGCCATCTGCATAGAAAACATATAGTTAAGAGTAAGGGTGTGGGGGGGTAGGCTGTAGGTAGGACCTGAGATCCCCCATAACAAATTCTAATTGATAAAGGTCACCAGTAACAAAGGGGGGAAATATTTGATCCCCCTCCTTCGTTAGCACAAAAATCATCATTAATGATGTTTGTCTTCAATGAAGTCAATTAGCTTCACCTCTAATTAGGAAAACAAAACAGGGGTGTCTGTGTGGTAAGAAGCTTGCTTCTCAACCACATCAGTTCTGGGTTCAGTCCCACTACATGGGGCCAAGTGTCTTCCTAACTATACCTCAGGCCAAATTGTGAGATTTGGAGACAGAAACTGGAAGAATATCTATATATGTGTAATATATATATATGTATGTGTTGTGTCTGTGTCCCCCTAGCATTGCTTGACAACCGATACTGGTGTGTTGGTCAGTAACTTACGTTCGGCAAAAGAGCCGATAGAATAGGTACTGGGCTTACAAAAATAAGTCCCCGGGTCGAGTTGCTCGACTAAAGGCGGTGCTCCAGCATGGCCACAGTCAAATGACTGAAACAAGTAACAGAGTAAAGAGTATATATACACATAACCGAAGAGATGGTGTTGTGGATTTCCACTTCGGCATCTGAAACTCAGAGTTTTATCTTGACTATTGAGTATTTGTAACATATTATTTTATAGATATATACATATCTTTATATATAAAACTGAAGTTGTGTGAGTGTCTGTCTCCTACGATTTAGATTCCTAACTACTCCCACATTTTGCGGTGCAGTTTAACCAAAACCGGGTATCTTATAGTAGTGATTCATATCGAGCCCTTCTGGGTATTAGCGCGCGTCTACGATGAGTCTACGATTTAAAAAAAAATTTACCATAATTTTTTGCCATTTTAATACATTTTTTTTCGCTATTATATAAGGGAAGTAACTCTCTAAAAGTGTCTACGATGAGTCAACGATTTAAAAAAAAATTTACCATAATTTTTTTTTCCATTTTTAATGCATTTTTTTTGGCTATAACTCTCTAAAAATGCTTAAGTACAGAAAAAATATAGTTATTTCCCTTACAAACCCGAGCAACGCCGGGCGATACTGCTAGTATATATAGACATATGCACACACACACATATGTATTACTCCCTTTCTTCCAAGCTATTTACCATTCTGTCTATTTCTTTATCTCTCTCTCCATCTATCTGTTTGCCTTGCTCTCTACCTATGTCCTACTTTTTATCTCTCTCTCTCCCTCTCTATATATATATATATTTGATACATATATATACCCTCACACACATCTACTTCTACCCGTTTCACCATTTATTTCCCCCCTACTCTCTCTCTCTCTCTCTCTTTATCTCCATCCATCGACATATCCATGTACCTATCTATCTACTTATCTGCCGATCGATCTTTCTGTCTCTGTCCTCCTCCTCTCCACGCAAACACACTTAAATCACTCCTCATTCCCCCCCTTTCTCCTCCCCACGTGACAGCAGACCTCTTTGATGTATTTATCTCTGTTCTTCTCTTCTTCTTTCCCAGCCCACCCCAACACCCCACCGGCGGCGGCGTCGGCGTCACCCTCCACTCTACTGCACCAAATACCCATCCTTATCTGACCCTATCACACCATCAACCACCAAACCACCACCGCCACTTTTCCCCTGCCCCACTTAAGAGATAAACCACCCAACAAGCAGAAACAAATCACAGCCACAGAGGAAAAAATAAAGAGACACCACCTCCGCCGCCGCCATCAACAGCTCAACCTACCTTCATGTCCACCACCACCACTGTCAACATGGGATGGTCGTAGCTTCATTCTTTTTATCCAGTACTAGCAGTATCGCCCGCGTTGCTCGGGTTTGTAAGGGAAATAACAATATAAGCATTTTTAGAGAGTTATAGCCAAAAAATGCAATAAAAAATGATGGTAAATTTTTTTTAAATGGTAGACATTTTTAGAGTTACTTTCCTTATATAATATCGAAAAAATGCATTAAAATGGAAAAAAATGATGGTAAATCTTTTTTTAAATCGTAGACGCGCGCTAATACCCAGAAGGGCTCGATATGAATCACGACAATAAGATACCCGGTTTTGGTTAAACTACACCGCAAAATGTGGGAGTAGTTAGGAATCTAAATCGTAGGAGACAGACACTCACACAACTTCACTTTTATATATAAAGATTCTACACTTGCTGCAGTTATTAGGCTGCGGCCATGCCGGAGCACACAGCCTTGAAAAATTGTTTTTAATCTAATGGAATCGACCTAATATCTTTATATTTTATCTTTTACTTGTTTCAGTCATTTGACTGCGGCCATGCTGGAGCACCGCCTTTAGTCGAGCAAATCGACCCCGGGACTTATTCTTTGTAAGCCCAGTACTTATTCTATCGGTCTCTTTTTGCCGAACCGCTAAGTGACGGGTATGTAAACACACCAGCATCGGTTGTCAAGCAATGCTAGGGGGACAAACACACACACACATATATATATATACATATATACGACAGGCTTCTTTCAGTTTCCGTCTACCAAATCCACTCACAAGGCTTTGGTCGGCCCGGGGCTATAGTAGAAGACACTTGCCCAAGGTGCCACGCAGTGGGACTGAACCCGGAACCATGTGGTCGGTTAGCAAGTTACTTACCACACTCCTGTGCCTAATAGTTTATTTTTGTTTTAAAACCAGGTCTCTTTTTGCGGAACCGCGAAGTTACTGTGACGTAAACATAACAACACCGGTTTGTTGAGAAGTTGGGAGTGCGACAAAGACACACTTGCATATGCACATATCTTTTACCTGTCACTGGTTTCAGTCATTTGACCGTGGCCATGCTGGAGTATTGATTACATCAAAGGGGTCATTTCAAACAAATTAACTCCAGGGACTCTATTTTTTCAAAGCCTAGAACTTATTCTAGTCTCTTGCTAAACATCTAATTTACGGGGTCGTAAACACATCACCATCAGTTATCCGGGACAAACACAGACATGATACATACGTTGGGCTTCTTTCAGTTTCCATCTACCAAATCCACTTAAAGCTCTGGTTGGCCTGAGGCCATAGAAGACACCTGCCAAAGGTACCAACGGGACTGAACCTGGAACCATGTGGTTGGGAAGCAAACCAATCACTTTTGTTTGTCATTTGACTGTGGCCATGCTGGAGCACCGCCTTTAGTTGAACAAATCAACCCCAATACTTATACTATTAGTCTCTTTTTGCCAAACAGCTAAGTTATGGGGGCTACAGAGACACATATATGACGGGCTTCTTTCAGTTTCTGTCTACCAAATCCACACACAAGGCTTTACTCTGCCTGAGGCTATAGTAGAAGACTCTTGCCCAAGGTGCCATGCAGTGGGATTGAACCTAGAACCATGTGGTTAGGAAGCAAGCTACTTACCACACAGACAAAATATAGGAACATAAAGGAAAAACTTTAATTATCACTAATTGTGACTGAATAGCAATTTATATACAGGGTTGGCCAGAAGTCACCCAACAGTAAACCAAATTCCATAAATACCGTCTGTGATTCTGTATTAACTGGAATGGAAAAATGGTGTCACTCAAGGACCCCAGTTTGAACAATTTTCATGATGTTTCATATTTAGATGCTTTTATTAAAATTCATTCAGTTGTTAAACTTAAATAAATCTTGGAATTAAATGGGTTTGATTTACTGTCAGCCGACTTCTGGCCAACCCTGTAATGTATAGACATAAATTGCTAGTTAGCCCCTTAATCACAATTCATGATCAAAACAGCCCCATTGAATATTCTTATCTCCTCTAAGCACAAGGCACAAAATTTCTGGGAAGGGAGCCAATCGATTAGATCAACCCCAGCACACAAATGGTACTTAATTTATTGACCCCGAAAGGATGAAAGGTAAAGTCAACCTTGGCGCAATTTGAACTCAGAATGTAAAGACAGACGAAATACCAGTGAGCATTTTGCCCATCATGTTTAACATTTCTTATTTCTTTATTGCCCACAAGGAGCTAAATATAGAGGGGTCAAACAAAGGGATTAAGTCGACTACACCAACCCCAGTGCATAACTTGGTATTTATTTAATCGATCCCCGAAAGGATGAAAGGCAAAGTCGACGTCGGCGGAATTTGACCTCAGAACGTAACGACAGACGAAATACTGCTAAGCATTTCACCTGGCATGCTAACGTTTCTGCCAGCTCACCGCTTTCAATATTACAGGTCAAATGACCCTGCTGAAAATTCCTCTCTCCCTTATATTTTTTCTTCCTTCTTTTTAATCCTTATTTCCCTCTATATTTGAATTCTCCCCTCCTACTCTGCACATTCTGATTGAACCTTCCAGGTGTTAACAGGTACCTCTTTACAACAATGCAAACTTCCATTCAATTAAGATATCCCTCACCTGAAGAATAGCCTCTGGTATACACCTCACCTAAGATATTTACCACTTCTGAGGTTCCGCTTGCTATGAAAGACACATAGCCTGGATCTCATCTACTTCATTCCTCATTAAAACTGTAGTTTCTGTCCAGGTAAACTGACTTCCGATTCCTCAAAGATTTCCGAACTAGTGGCAAAGAAAAAAGCCACCTCAGAAAAGGGGTTTGTTTATCCCCCAACGACATGATTACTACGCTAGATAGGGATGATGCTTTAGCTTTACCAATGACCCAAAGGCTGCATATCCTGTAACTTCCACCACTAAGATCAACTGTAAATCAAATAGCCAATGCTATCAGGATATCCCGTGAGGGAGTTGAGAATATTCTGCACAAAGAACTTGGTTCCTGCTCAATGGGTGCCACACATCTTGACACCTGATCAACAAACCACAGGAAAATCTGACATTGTCTGAAGCAAATCCAGCTGGTTTCCTTGAGGCAGGGATAATCCCTGCAGCAGAAACACCCCTCCTCACCGGCTCCAAAAAAGGCCATGGTCGTTTCACTTGCCTCAGTTCTTTGGGGTGCAAAAGGCATTATACTTATTTGCTTTTTTTGTTCGAAAGAGCCACACAATCAATGGAGAATACTATATTGGAAAACGAACTTCATTTAGACACCGTTGATGGCCCATCGATGACCATGAACCTTACAGCTGACCCTCATAATCCCGTGACTGTAACCCTTGAAGAGGCACTGCAGAAGAAAGACTCTACAGTAATCCTTCACCATATCACTGTTCATCTACCAAGCCCTCAGTACATCAGGGATTTTCCTGGTCAATATATGTAAATTAATACCACAGACCTCTGCAGTTGTCCATGCTGGCATCGGTTGGACACAGGTAAGCTGAGGGGCTGCACTAGACTCCAGTCTGATTCAACACGGTTTCTATGGCTGGATGCCGTTCCTAATGCCAACCACTCCGAGTGTAGCGGGTACTTTTTATGGGCCACCAGCACGGGGGCCAGTCAGGCGGTACTGGCAATGCCTTCACTTGGATGGTGCTCTTGGCACAAGGATTACATTTGATAGCAATATAAACGTTAAAGGGGGCTTCTATGGCCACTCCTCCATGCTTCAAGGGGACAGACAGCATTTCAGCAAAGCAGTCTCTTTTGCAGTTAGACGTCCCTCCTGTCACCAATCCTCCTTTTACTGGTTTCAGGGCTCTCACTGCCTTGAAAGAAGGAACCCCAGTACTTACCTGGTGCTTATTCTATCAATCTCTTTTCCAGAACTGCCAAGTGTAAACAAACCAACAGCAGTTGTGACGGGTGGGGGACAAACAGACAGAAAAGCGAAGAAAAACACAAAGACATTGTTGAGTTAGGAAATAAATAACAGTTTATTTTTGTCAACAAATAATTAGTAGTTATTACTAATAGCATCAACACCACAACATCACATTGCCTATGTGAAATCTCATCAGTTCCCTTGCCCGACCGAGACCGCATCTGTCTCCGCGGCTGTAGAACACACAGTTATCTGACAACTGCTCCGAATGTTTTATTCGCGCTCACCTCGCCTGAAGTCCTGCTACGCAACACTGTTGCAGCCCTGCTCTGACCGACCACAAAGGAAGGACAGAGGGACAGGCCTGAGAGCTCTAGGCCGAACCACAGTTCCACTGGACCCGGACAGCCCTTCAAAAAACCACCAGAAGCAGAGTTGGGGGGAAGGAAAAAAAAAAAAAAAAAAAAAAAAAAGCTTCCAGCAAAATTCCCTGCCAAAACTCGGCGCCGTTGTTATCACCATGCTAATGACCACCACCGCCTAAACAGAACATCGGGTGTGCATGTGTGTGCATTGCATATATAAATATATATATTATATTTACAAACTAGTATTTAGTTTATGTTACAGGGTGTGTGTGTATATATGATATATATATACTACATATATAATATATAGGGGTAGTAGAGGCGGCTGTGTGCATAATCCCTCCCACCCGCAGGGCTGTTGGTGATGGAAACCACAAGGAAAATCCTGAGCAAGCAACAGCACCGGGGTGGGGGATGCTATATTCCAGTTCCGGGTCATATCCATCCCCCCCCTGGCTTGAGGAAGGGGAGCAATGACCAGCAGTGCAGGAAGCAGCCAACCCAGTCCTGGGGTACTTCCAAGACATTGTATTTAAAGTCCTCCTCCGCCCCCATCACATGATCTCCACCACGGAACACTCCTCATCCTCATCTGTATCTCTGTAAATCACAACTTTGGAATCTGCAATTACAAAGAAAAAAGAAAAAAGGAAAAGAAAATTAGTCACCAATAAAAAAACAATTAGCATAAGAAATTACAGCACTAATCATCAACAGTAATTAAGCAAATTATCAGGGCCTGAGTTTTTGAGAACCCCACCCACCTCAAACTAGTCTTTATCACCATTTCAAGCCAGTTTACCTTGGTGGCATTTGGGCTAGAAGGGCTGACAGAAGCTAGCTGGGCCAGGAGCCAGACCAGACCTCATAGCCTGTTTTGACATGGGTCTCTGCACATGAATGCTTTTTTAAGGGGGACTAAGAAGGGGTGGAGTAGTATTGAGGGCGTGTTGGTTTGTGCCGGTTGAGATTTGAGCTTAAATTCTATCCACAAAAATAATTGGCCAAGATCTAAAGCCATCACCACTACTATTATTATTACTATCCATTATTATTATTATTGAGCGAGAGAGCAGTGCATGCCATCAAAGTGACACTGGGCACACCAGACACATGCATCACAAACCATATGTGTATGACAGTGATCTCGTACCAGAATAAACCATACATGACCTTGCAGGTGGAGCCCAGTTAGAATTTTCTTCAGGTTGACTACGCCATGCAGCCCAAAATAAAAAAGATCCCTGAATAAGGGTTGTTTAAGGATGCTGAATGAAACACCCATCTTTCCAGAGATGAATTATCCAAACCCCAAAGAATTCCTCAATAAGGCTCCCACACTACTTCCTGCTTATGATCAGAGATGCACATATCGTCAGCCACTAAGGGACATAATCAACTGGTTAAGGTCAAACGACTGACAAGCAAATCTGTGGTATTCAGCAGAATATTTGCTGTAGCCCATCTCTTATACCGTCCCTCCTTAACACTTTATTATTGTTATCATTAAAAGATGGAGCTGACAGAACTGTCAGCATCTCGGAGAACCTCACCATCAAATATCTGTTTTTAAAAACAATGACAGGATAACATCTATCCCAGCTGAAGTGACCAGACGTGCTACCTTCTTAAATTTTGGCAGACCAGCTAAGGTCCATTGCATATCCAATACCAGGCACTCCTTTCAGACTATTAGACTTGGTCATTTACACTGCTGTGTCATTTGAGACCATGTCCCATTTACATGTACCTCCTGTTCCTATCCCTGTCATACACTACCTCTTATATAGCCACTCCTACTGTTAAGTAGGGCCCTTGTTATTTCTGCAAGACACCCAGAGGCCTCACTAGAACAGTGTCACATTGAATAAGGAAAGGAAACCACAAAAATAAAGCAAGCCAAAACACAGCCAACACACACACACACCAGAGCTGGCACCACCCAGCCCATAACCACCAGTATGGGAGAAAAGACAAACACACACACACACACACATAGCAACAGCCATGCATCACCCTCAATTTAATGTCCACTATTCCACCAGGCCAAAGTTTACAAGCAGGTTCTGTGCCAGGATGCCTTCCCTGTTCCCAATCCTCATGGGCAGACATTCTCACAGAATACGTGGAAATTAACAAAAAAACGATGTTATGACAGTCACACATTTACAATCAATGCAAGACCAAAACAGAGACACAGGCTTCTTACAGTCTCCACTTACTAAATCTTATAGTAACCCAGGTACTCAGCTAAGGTCAAGAGTTCAATTCCTGACAGCATCTGTCCTTGAGGAAGATGCTTCATTTCACATGTGCCAGTAAACTGGCAAAAACGAGTTTGAAAGGGGCCTGCCCTGTCACAACGAATCTCCCTCTGAGCTATATTAAGGGTAGGGAGCAGGCTGTTCCATCGATCAGATCTACTGGAGCACTAGTCGCCATAACCAACAGAAAGCCCGGTCACTGAATCTACCCCACACCCACAAGGTTTTGGATGACCCTGGACCCCAGCAGGGAAGACACTCACTCAAGAAGGTTTTCTACACAGCAGAAATGAATTTGGTTGCAGAACAAATTCGTTAACCACAGAACCGGGAGGGGCGGGCATCACCTTGAAAGGTTTTAAGACAAACTGGAGTAACTGGGGGACTAGAGGTTGTATCTTTAGGAAATGTATTAACTACCCTGTCAGTCATTGAGTTACACAGGGACATAAACAAACCAATACTTGTGAAGGGGAGGGAAAAGGCAACACATATACGTTGTGGAAGATAGAGTCCTAGGAAGACATCAAATATTGAAAACTGATTTCAATGCTCAACCTGGTAAAGGAGAATGACTAAGGGTAGACGACATACATGAAGTTGTTGTAAGCTTGAAGGCCCAGCAACCACAACAGAACTGATTGGCAGGGCCCTGTCAATCTGCTGCCCCCATGCATAGGACTGGCTGGTGTTAGGAAGGGTAACCAGCTGCAGAAACCCATGTCAAAACAAACAGTGGACCTTGTCGCAGACCCTAAGCTTCCCTTGCCAGCTCCCATGAAACTGACTCATCCCCAGCATTAAACAAGGATTAAAACACTCAAAATAATACAACATACAAGACATTATGTGTGTGATGATTACAAAGATTACTACGGCAAACAAAATACTCTACGAGAAGACGTAATCCAAACTTGCCCAACACTACTCGAAAATCGCAGCCAAATACAAGCAAAGGGCCCATAAACTTAAGATGTCAGACTTCTGAATATCCTAGTGGTCAGTCAATGAATCGAGGCCATGCTAGAGCATCAACTTCGACCAAGTCCTAGCCAATCCCACTTTGACGATCTCTAGTTGCCAAACAGCAAATAAGTTTAGGAACGTCCAACGTGAAACCTGCAGGACCTGGACAGAGCAGAGGAAATCAACAAGGGACGGGACACAAAAATATGCAGTCCTAGGTACACTGTGACAATGAAGAATAGCCGGAATATCTATTCTTATGAGGGTGGCTGGATCAGACGGTGTTAGGGTTATAAACAACAAAGGACAGGTGCCAGGGGAGTCTGGCATCGGCCACGATCGGCACGTTAAAAGCACCAACCGATCGTGGCCGATGCCAGACTCCCCTGGCCCCTGTGCCACGTAAAAAGCACCCACTACACTCAAGGAGTGGTTGGCGTTAGGAAGGGCACCCAGCTGTAGAAACATTGCCAAATCAGACTGGAGCCTGGTGCAGCTTCCTGGCTTCCCAGACCCCGGTCGAACCGTCCAACCCGTGCTAGCGCGGAAAATGGACGTTAAACGATGATGATGATAGGACATTGCTGGAATGCATATCAGATCTGGGGACACGCGACAGGTACACAGTGGCATGGTCACTGGACCCCTGGAATTAGTTGTAGTCGGAACGCCAGAAGCAAGAACCCTATACACTATAAATAAGGAGAAAAAAAACTGAGGTGGCCACAACCGGAGTATAAGCGCTCCCCAGTCAGTCCGAGGCGTGCTCATGGGTGGGGTGGAATCAAGGCTGACAGATTGAATAGGGGGCGATAATACGTCAACAGGAACGGATCTGAAGTGGTGAAGCCTAGCAAGAAACAACGCCAAGTCTTTTATCCCCACTGCTCTCCTCGCCTCCCCATTCACCCAGCATCCGTCTATTGTTCTTAAACAACCCCTTACACTTTACGCAGGAAGCAAAAGGGGTCACCAGTTTAGTAGTTTCAATATCTGTTGAACCCAGCCGGGGCCATTCACTTAAAAAAAAAAAAAAGAAAGAAAGCCTACCGTCCCATTCACACCGCAACGGAAATACAACAATGAGAATAAAGAGAAAGAAAGAGAGAGTGATAAAGGAGGGAACCATGGAGACGATAAGAAGTGATAGTCAAAGGGTATATAAAGAGTAAAGACTGGTCAGGTCAAAGGCTAAGACAGCAGGGGTCAGAGTTGAAAACTGATATTTGTCGGCAAGCAACAGATGTAAGAGAGAGAGACTCGTACGCTCACACACGCTACCAATAAGTACAGGCCACACACAAACACAGAGAATTAGGAACACGCACACACAGACAGACCATGAGTCATACCAATTTATAACGAGATATACTAAGAAGATACTGAAAAAAATCTAGCATACAATTTGCACCATCACACAGGAGATTGGCAAACACACACACACACATACAAGAGAAAACAAGATTAAACACACACACACAGGAAATTTAACATTTTATATACTTTGTGTGTATTTATATATATATATAAAACAAGATAAAGCATACATATATATACACACACACACACACACACATATATACATACACACACACACATATATACATACACACACATATACACATACACAAATACACACACATATACACAAATACATACATATATACACACATACACAAATACATACATATATATACACATACACAAATACATACATATATATACACATACACAAATACATACATATATATACACATACACAAATACATACATATATATATATATACATACACATATACATACATATATATTATATACACACATACACGGACGCTATAAAACATGCCAATCACTAAATACCATCACACGTATACACAGCAGTTATGGTGTAACGTCTGACATATATATAGACCACACACGCCATTCATTATATAAGAGAAACTATATATATATATATATATACATATATATACTTATACATATGCACACAGCTTGTACACGTACGTGGTGACGTTACCAACATTTGACATTAGCACACACATATACACACATTACTCTCCTACACGCCCATATGTGTGTGTATGCGTGCTTGTACGCATTATATATAACGAAGATGTCGATTATATACACACATACATAGAATGGTATACATACATACTCATACATGAACTGCCTGTATGTAGGTGTCTGAGTGTTTTTGTACACCATATGTATAGGGAGGTCGGTTAGTAGGACGAAGAGGTATGTGATATGAGGGTGGGGAAGGCCACGGGAGGAAGTGAAAGAAAAAGGCAAAGAGAGAGAGAGAGATAGTGAGAGATAAGGACAATGAGAAAGAGTATAGAGAAAGAAGGGGGAAGCGGAGTGAGAGATAGAGATACAGATATGAAAGAGAAGGCAAGAGGGAGGAATGAGAGAACGAAAGAGAGAGGTTAGAAAGATGAGCGGGGGAAAGAGAGACGGAGAGAGGAAGCCTAGGAAGAGAGAGAGGAATGAAGGGAAAAACTCAATGGAAAGAGAGGAAGGAAAAGCAGCGAGACACGTTGAGAGAGGAGAGAGACTGTAGGGAGAGAAAGGGTAGAATGAGAATGAGACGAAGAAGAGAGACGATAGAAGATTAGGAGAGAGGTGAAAGGGTGACGAGGTTTATTAAGGCCATGGAGAACGGGAAAGAAAGAATTAGAGATTTGAGGAGAGACAAGACAATGAGAGCAAGATTTAGAAGAGACGAGGAGGAAGAAGGGAACAAAGAAAGGGAGAGGGGGTGGATAACGAAATGAGAGAGAGAGAGAGAAGATATGAAGGGGTGACAAAGAGATAAGAGAGACGTGAGGGGTGAACAAAAGATATAGAGTGAAAAAGAGAGGTTAAGATACAGAGAGAGAGAGAGAGAGAGATAAGATAAAGTATTCAGAGAGACCGGGGGGATGGGGTAAGTGAGATAAGGGAAGGAAATACGAGAGGGAGACGTTGAAGAAGAGAAAGGAGACGGCGAAAGAGAGAAGGTAAGAATGTCGGCGACAACAAAGAGAAAATGCTGAACTCTGATTGGCTGATAATTTCCCGCCACAGGAGCTAGGCTAGAAGAGGCGGGAGATAGTGAGAGAGACAGAGAGAAAGCCATATACAAATAGACTTACACACCTATTTACATAACTATACAATACACACATATATACACACACACACCTATCTAAACATATAAAGTAATACACGTTATACAGCGCAACACGTTTATACACTTAAACACGCGCAAGCCCCCATATATAGAGGCTCTATACATCGTCACACACACACATCCGCACAGAAGATATCTAACGCACTTTTTCTACACTGATTGGTAGAATTGAACACGCACGCACTCGCATCCATGTAATTTTAATGACTGCCAGTTCACATGTACCTAAAACACTGGCGGACAATGTGCTACATTCGTAATTGTAGGTACAAGGCACACGCTAAAGTGCATGCGTATATATTTATACACACACATACACAAAACAAATGCGTAGTAGAGTTAAGAAAACGATACACGCCCACAAACACACATAGACGAAGCCCTTGTGTGGTTGCTTCGAATGTAAGAAATAACAGCCGAAGTCCTAAGTGCGTCTAATTTACACCAAACCGTTCTGAAACAGAACAAGGCTCGCTCTTTGCACGAAACTTGCAAACTTAACCATTCATATAATAAAATACACGTGTATAGATATATAAGACCAAAAAGGGTACGGGCGCCGCTATATATATGTATATGTAAATAAAATACAAACTGGGACAAGAACGCAAAACACGGACGGGACATTCGAAGCCTTCGATCTTCAGTCAAGAGCCGGATCATCCTCGCAATTTCAGCTGATTAATCTTGAGATTGCTCCGATCTGGCCAGCCCCAAAGGAAAATCTAGATACATATGTATATACACACGCACAAATGCGTGTAAGCGAGTACTTCTTAGGGGGTGTCCATAAATAAGCATGTCTTTCCAAAACAGCCATGCGATGAGGGGATATTTGGCTGTTATTTCTAGCTGGTTGAGTGACCAGACCAAACCAATACGCCCACCACGCTTTTACACGTTCTGTCGATAAGGGAAAGACAATTATGTACACGCATTTACACCCGTATTAAATAACACCCACCCCAACACTACAGGATAAGCAAGTATATACCCATATATGTACCTAGGCACTATTAGAATACCCCTGTCTACGCTTCACTCACAAGTACGCAGCCACTAATGGCGTACATAAACAGAAATTGCGTAGCAAGCAATTCGCACGCATATACACAGTAATAAGATTGTGTGTGTATAGTGACATTTAGCTGACTACAGAAGATATACTACATACACACGAGCACGCTGTGTGTGCGGTCGACATACCATAAATACGCAGTTGCGAAACGGTATGTATGTATGTATGCATGCGCGTGTGAATATACATATATACACATACACACACTTATCTTTACCTACTTACGTCGTCAAGCACAGAATATCCACAGTTGATTGTCGTCTGCTGTACTTTCTTGCCCCCGAACTGAGCCCAAAGCATCGCGAACAGCCCAGCCTAAGGGAAAACAAGCATACAACGCCTGGTTTTGATTATAATAACCGTGTCTATTCACCTAACCCAATGCCCGGGTTCTATATATGTGGTCCGTTCCACATGCCAACACACGAATGCAGCAACATCCGTCTTCTGTGCTGGCATGGATCGGACGGTTATAACAGGATCGATCCAACGAACTATTGCGGAACAGCAGCATCAAACCCCGACATCTGCTCTGACACGACTATTATGGTTGGATACCCACCTCAGTGCAATCGATTTTGAAATGTACTGGGTGCTGTTTATTTGCTTTGGCACCGGCACCAGTGAGGTTGCCAAGTAACTGGCAAGACAAAACAAATGAGGATATTTGCAAGTGTTTAACGTTTCGGACTGTAGTCCCTCATCAAACGAATGATTAAAAGTAACTAGACAAGAAGTAGAAATGTCAAGATGCTTTTAAAATTCGTGAAGAGAATCTGCATTTTAGGTCTTTCCCTGACTATAAGGATCAGAAGCATGCATTAAATAAACCGCCAACGTACTTAGTGACGTAGGAAGCGAAAGAAACAAGCTTTGAGGTAATGAGGGCAAAAAACAGGGTCATATCTATGAAATTACTTAAACAAAGGAGACAGCTTCATGACTTCAGCTGAGCAAGTAATGATAAGACAAACCCCGTTTCTACTTAGACAGAAGCATCCAACACACTCGAGTATCCTCTCCCAACACAACGAGGCAATCGTACCACAAGTAGTTTCCCAAACATTTTCCTCACATACAAAAAATACTCTTAAAAAGATGCTCTACTTACTTCCATGCAAGTCGTGCCATTCTGATGACAATTCCCGTAACTTAGACTTCAGGAAATCGTTCTCCTTCTTCACCACTTCCATGCGAGCCTTCATCTCCTTCTCCTCCCGAAGAGCTCGTTCTATACACAGAAGAGCCTCGTCCACTATCCTTTTCTGAGATGCCTTCGGGTCATCCTTCACAGCATCGATAACAACTCGGAGCTCGCTCAAAAGCTCACTCATCTGAGCCCTACGCCGCCTTTCCAACTCATTGTGGACAGCCTTTTCGCTGTGAGACATACACTTGCGCCTCTTAGTCTTTTCACTGAGAAGTCTCTCGTCTGCGGAGCGAGAATTCTTCGTACCCGAACTACCAAACGTGGTCGCAGCCACCGCCACACTGCTGGTGTTGTCGGATGAAGGCGATGGCGATGAAGATATCAATGAAAATGACGACGATGACGATGATAAAGATTGTGGAGATGGTGGTGTTATCGGCGGTGTTAGTGGTGAATTCGAGGTGGACACCTCAACAAGGATAGCTGGAGTAACTTTCGTAGCTCGGCGTAAAATCCCTGTTTGACGAGCTGCAATAGAAGAGGTAATACAAAAACGTTATTGCATATTAATACAAAGGACATTGCATGTAAAAACACTCTATCAGGGATCGGAATTTGGGAAAACCAGTCACCCCAAGTCCCGCAAACACCATCGGAAACACAAAAAAGAAAAAAAACGTGCAAGAAAGTAAGTTCTGCTTCCGGAAGAAGGCGGAGAAGAAGAGATTTAAAATGTTGATAATCACGATATCGTTTTCCGTTATTTCATTTTTTAAAAAACCTGGTGGATTGGGGTGAGGGTGGGGTTGCATTTTCTCACGACCAAGGAACAGCTATTGAAAAAATACCGCCTGTTACGTCGCTTGCATCTTCTGCTTGTTTCAGTTAGACTGCGGCCAAACTGGAACACCGGCATCAACCGAATTTGCCCCACTACTTAGAATCATCCCAGCAGTCACTTTTGCAGAACTGCGACATTACGGGGACGTCAACATATCAACACCACACTTGTCAAGTGGTGTTGGTGGAATATAGACATATACGATGGGCTTCTTTCAGTTTCCCTCCACCAAATCTACTGGTCCAGAGCTTAGTAGAAAATTTGGGGAAGTTGCCATGCAGAGGGACTGAACCCGGAACCATGTGGTTGGGAAGCAAACTTCTCACGCTTTTGCCTATACACACATACACACACGAACCGGCTTCTAATGGAACTCGTTCCAACTCTTAATATTGTTAGAACAGAGAAAGCCCCATAGACATAAAATCCTTCAACTCTTTACATGGGACCTACCATCATCCATAAAGTACTATATCATACACATATACATTAAACTGTCCGTATAACCGAGACATTACACTGGCTTCATAATTGGGTACCCCAGAACGGTTTTCCCTATTACATTCAGGAAAACGCATTCACCTGTGTTTAATGAAACTCTGCAAAGATACGTCTGAGGTAGAGTACGATTAATACGAGCAGTAATTCATTTTACTGAAGCACACCTCAAGGCAATGCTGTAGCTTGGGCCGTAGCGCACAATTTCGTTGAAAGAAAATTTGGATTTCTTCACGAAATTTTGAGGGTGGCGGGGCACGAAACTGTAGCCATGCCATCTACAGCTATACCGATTAATAGTCATGCATTATATAAGACAAGCATCGATCACTTATCGATTTTTACCCTAAACATGGGCGAACTAACTGGGACCAAGAGATCTCCAAGCAAAAAAAGGCGTGTGCGGCGATGGAGGGACACAGCCAACACGTCTAGAAGGTACTACATACAGACTATTAAGAAATTTATTATATATACACACACACAGATACATACATACATATATCATAAAACTAGTGTAAGACGAGGTGATCTATGTGAACTACCGAATACTGCGCAATTGAGTCAAGTGACCACCACTACTGCTACTACTACGTTTATTAATGTTTAAAACAGTAAGACCGGCTGCGTATACATGTGGATAAGGAACCGGCTGTGCATAGCCGACTGCAGTGTGTGTGTGTATAGCTGATTGTATGTGTATGGGTATTTAGCCGGCATCGTGTAAGTCGATATGTAGCCGGCTGCGTAGCTGTGTGTGTGTGTGTTATGTGTGGATATTTGGCCGGCTGTACGTATGTGGGTGTATGTTGCTGGTTGTGTATGTACGTGTGGATATTTAGCCGGCAAGTGTGTATGAGAGATACGTAGCCGACTGTGTATATGTAAATGTAGCTGTGTGTGAATGTGTGTGGATATGTTATGTATGGATATTTGGCCGGCTGTGGGAATACGTTGCTAGCTGCACAGATGTGCGAATACGTTGCCGGTTGTATATATGTGTGGAAATTTAGCCGGCTGTGTAGTATGTACGTGTGTATACGTTGCTGACTGCGTATATATGTGGATATTTAACCGACAGTGTGTATGTATGTGTGGATATTTAGCCGGCAGTGTGTATGTATGTGTGGATATTTAGCCGGCTGTGTGTATACGTTGCTGACTGCGTATATGTGTGGATATGTAGCCGGCAGTGTGTATGTAGCTATGTAGCCGGCTGTGTGAATACGTTGCTATCTCTGCATACGTGCGAATATGTTGCCGGTTGTACATACGTGTGGATATTTAGCCGGCAATGTGTATGCGTGGCGTGTATGTATATATGTGTGTGTGTATATATAATCTTTATTCGTCTATATAACCAGCTGTGGTAGAATAGTATTTGTTAAACCGGCTGCGTCATATGTTGAGCTGGCGTGGAGCCGGATGTGGTACGTGTGTGTGTAGATGCGGGTGTATATGAACAGCCTTACCAGCCAGGCTCAATGACCGGCTTACATGTGTGAATGCACCGGATTAGACGTGTGTGTGTGTGTGTGTGTGAGGCCATACAAGTCTTCCTCTTGGTTCAGGCATTGGACTGCGGCGGCCACGCTGGAGCACCACTAAAGAACTTTAATGCAACGAATCGACCCCTAATACCTTTATTTTTTTTAGAAAAAAAAGCCTGGCATTTATTTTATCAGTTCACGTATGTGGAACTGCTGAACTGCTAAGTTACGGGAACAAACCAAGACCGGTTGTCGAGCAATGGCGAGGGACGAACAGACATGTGTATGAGTGTGTGTGTGTATAAATATGTGTTATATATACATACATATATATATATGACTATATTAACACACGCACATATTTCGGTGTATGGGAGTATATTTGGACAGCCTTGAATGTGTATGCATGCATGTACGTGTGTGTGTATATATATATATACACACATACATACACATTCATAAATGTAAAGCCGCCTAAGCCAGTGTGTATACATATATTCACATGTGTCTGTATGTATGTATGTTTCCTATTTGCCAGTAAATTTTGAAGGAAAGGTGGGACCCCCGAAAATGACGAAAGGCAAAGTTGACCCCGACGTTGTTTGAACTAAGAACGTCAAACGGCCGGAAGAAATGCCGCGAAGCATTTTTATCCGGCAAATCAACGATTTTCCAGCCGCCGCCTTAGAGTACACATCCGTACATTGTGTGTGCGTGCGTGTGTGTGTATATATATTATATATATTTACACAATTGTCTTCACTTAGCTAATATTGTGTGTATGTATGTATGTGTGTGTGTGTGTGTGTGTGTGTGAGGCCATACAAGTCTTCCTCTTGGTTCAGGCATTGGACTGCGGCGGCCACGCTGGAGCACCACTAAAGAACTTTAATGCAACGAATCGACCCCTAATACCTTTATTTTTTTTAGAAAAAAAGCCTGGCATTTATTTTATCAGTTCACGTATGTGGAACTGCTGAACTGCTAAGTTACGGGAACAAACCAAGATCGGTTGTCGAGCAATGGCGAGGGACGAACAGACATGTGTATGAGTGTGTGTGTGTATAAATATGTGTTATATATACATACATATATATATATATGACTATATTAACACACGCACATATTTCGGTGTATGGGAGTATATTTGGACAGCCTTGAATGTGTATGCATGCATGTACGTGTGTGTGTGTATATATATATACACACATACATACACATTCATAAATGTAAAGCCGCCTAAGCCAGTGTGTATACATATATTCACATGTGTCTGTATGTATGTATGTTTCCTATTTGCCAGTAAATTTTGAAGGAAAGGTGGGACCCCCGAAAATGACGAAAGGCAAAGTTGACCCCGACGTTGTTTGAACTAAGACGTCAAACGGCCGGAAGAAATGCCGCGAAGCATTTTTATCCGGCAAATCAACGATTTTCCAGCCGCCGCCTTAGAGTATACATCCGTACATTGTGTGTGCGTGCGTGTGTGTGTATATATATTATATATATTTACACAATTGTCTTCACTTAGCTAATATTGTGTGTATGTATGTATGTGTGTGTGTGTGTGTGCGTGTTTCGTCCCAACTCAATTAAGACAAGCCTTGCCTTTCACCGTCTCCTCTCTCTCTCCCTCCTTCCCACCGCCAACACACAGAAACCTTTATTTCCCGCCACAAAAACACCATTTCTTCCGGTCTGGTCTATCAAGTTGGCTTTCTCCCCCCCCCCCCTTTCTATCTTTACAAGCAAACTAGGATACCCTCCCCCCCTCTAACATAACTATCGTTCTCTTCAACGTTGCAGTGGTGGTAGGGACGGCGGAGATATATATATATGATAATGGTATGAAATCCTGGTACCGACGACACAGCACAAAAAAAAAAACCTCCATACCACAAAATCTCCTCCCGCGACCCCCACACAAGAAGGACGGCGGTGTTGGCGACAAAAGGAATGTTGCATTGAGAGAGGAGGGGGGAAAAAAGAATAGTAGCAGTAATGATACAACTACTACTACCACCACCACCACATTCAGCAGATACTAGCTGTATTACTACTGCTACTACTATTACTACTACTACCATTAGTGGTGAATGGTAGCAGTGATAATAACTGGGTGTTGGCGGGCAAGAAGACAGATTTAGCGCCATATGACGTCATCGGCCTTCTCACTCGCCGCAATTAGCACGAACGAGAGAGAGAGAGAGGGCGAAGGGGAAAAAATTTAAACCGGTAACAAGAATTTTATCATTACCAAGTACCCCAATTAACGGTCAAAGTTCAAAAGGAAAGCGAGAAAGAGAGAGAGAGAGATAGAGAGGAGACTAAGGGCTGAATGTATAACGACCAGTATGTTTGAATTCGGAGGGGGGAGTCGTGCCGAGTGTGCCCCTTCCCTCGACACATGTTACATAGATATGCATGGGAACTTGAAGGATTGGCCGGCGCTAGATACATAAAGCATGTGTCTACTTGAAACACACACACCTATATATATATATATATATATATATATATACATATATATATATACATACACATTATGGTACCAGAGTGAAAGAATTAATTTGAATCTTAACCCGAATTAACGACAAAAAAGTGTGGTCGCCCCCCCGGTCTGTCAGAAACAGTAGCAAGCACACACCCATATAACCTATATGAAGTCTAAATAAGGAAGGACCAGACCGCGTTAGGAAATAGGAGACCCAGATATATATAATAAACCTTCAGAAAAGAATTAAACCCAAATCCTTTTTCGAGGACAAATCATTTGTAGAATACAAAAAAAAAAGGGAGCAAAAAAAATAAAATAATAAAAAGACAGCCAATTACGGAAACTAGCGTTAATTAGCAGCTGTTACTCTAATTAAAAGAAATAAAAAGTTGTAATAAATTAAGTGTTTTAATTAAAGCCGGGCAACAAAAAAGGCTTCTGCATTCTTCGGCATTTTCTGCCAGATGAGTTGTTTAAAATATGCATTTTTTTTTGTCACGCCGCTAAAATACAATATAATTATAGTCGAGACCCCAGCCCCTGACATGCACATATATGAGAGGGTAATTAAGTCCCTAACTTCGATTCAATAAATTACAAGTTTTAAGAAATTTAAATAAATCATTACCGAAGAAAAATACACATGTTCAAGAGATATGTAGGCATACCTACAGATTAGTGCCCCACGATAGTTTCTTCGTAAATACATGTTCTTTAGTGAAATTTTGCAGAGATATTGATTGGGATGGATACATTATAACTGACAAAATCGAAAACAAGTTAAACGAAGAAAACCAAGTCAAGGATGAAGACAACACCAGTTTAAAAGCCCCTTTTAGAGAATTATTCCCCTCCCCATGTTCAACCAACATAATCGTTACCTACATTCTCGATAGCGTCAGCTCTGCAAAATCTTTCACAAATACACATTTTCAAAAAGTTGTGAGGAATGCCAATCACTGAGGCACTAAAGTGGAGCTATGCCGGTTATTTGTAGTGAAATTTGTAATGCAAGCAAATCATGTCGAAGCTTACCTTTTCTTTTCTTTATCATTTTAGGGGATATTAACCTTTCCTTTTCGTTAACCTTTTTGCTTTTCACATTAGCAGTCTTTCGGGGCCGACCCGGTTTGCCCTTGCGTTTTCTGTTACGAACGGCCTTTTTGGAAACGGAGGCGGTTTGTCGTTGCCGACGTCGACCGCCGGCAGCACCGGCGCCGCTTTGCTTCTCCTCAGTTTGATGATAAGGGTGGTCCTCGACTACATTCCGGGACACGGCGGGACTTGAACACACATTCACTTCGCCATCGTCATCATCATCATCATCATCCTCATCATCTCCTTGTATCTCTGCATCCATGGCCTCGACGTGACCATAACTATTAGCGACCACGAACGAAGCAAAGTTCATCGATTCTTCGTCGTGGCTAAACCTCGATGGAGACATCGAAGGCGAACCCGACGATTTGGGCGATGAGAAAGGGCTCGTACGAGGGGACCACAATTCGTCCTGGCTCAACAGCTCAGGGCATTTAGAAGGAAAGTTGTCATCCGGCACCGTGTCTTCACACGTAATCCTATTCTTTCCCCAATCGGGGATCTCGATTTCTGGCCATTCGGCCGGCTTCCACATAAATTTCGGCAGGTTTTCTTCCGACCAAATGATGGGATCTTGGGATAAGATACTGATCGGATCATAGCAGTACAAGTAATCGTCAGTGTTGGTTATTTTACAGGGAGACAGTTCGAACACGTCTTTGATTAATTCCATGGTTTAAATAAGTAAATTGTGTGCGGGGGTATATGATAATTGTGTGTGGAGAAATTTGCGTATGGGTTCTCACAGATAAAAATGGGCTAAATACGAGGATAATACGGGTACACAGCAGAGGTAGGTAATTGTAGGGTAATTTTTTAAAAAATATTAAATTATTCGTATAATGAAATTAATAAATTAATTATCTTTTTGTCCGTGTTTGCCGGGAAAATAATGTTGAGTGCGTGTACGAATATCTATGTCTGTGTGTGAGATGTATGAATTCCAGTTTAAAATTGAAGGCACAGAATCAGGAAATATTAAAAGAGAAATATGGTAAATGGTATGGTTAATCTCCAGTTCGGTTAGAATCTTGCTTAGACCAGCGAGATAATTCACAAGACACCGTACACGGCACGTACAAGACAAACACCTGTGAGTGAAGAAGTCACGGCTTGCGCCAAATGCGTTGCATTATATAGAGGGAGGCGGAGCCAAGGCAGCTGTCAATCATCTCCGTCTCCTCCCTGGCCTTTCACATTCAGTAGAAGAGGGAATCGTAAACGTCATCATCTCCTCCTCCTCTCTCTCTCTCTTTCACCCTTTCTCTTTCGATCCCTCTTACTCTCCCTCACTCTTTCTTTATATATATTTACATATTCTTTCACTCTTTCATATTTCTCTTTCTTTCTTTCTTTCTTTTTAAATTTCTTTTGTCTTTGTCTTTCGCCTTTTCTATCCCCTCTCTCTTTTTTCTTTCATTCTATCCCTTCTTTCTTTCTTTCTCTCTCCTCTTCCTTCTTTCCTTTCTTTCTTTCTTTCCTTTTTCCTTCTTTTCTTTCCTTCTTTCTCTCTTTCTTTCTTTCTTTCCTTCATACTTTCTTTCTTTCTTTTTTCCTTCCTTTCTTTCCTTCTTTCATTCTTCCTTCCTTCCTTCCTTTCTTTCTTTCTCTCTTTCTTTCTTTCTTTCCTTCATACTTTCTCTTGTTTCCTTCTATCCCCTTATTATTTCTTTCCTTCCTTCTTTCTTTCGTTCTTCCTTCCTTTCTTTCTTTCTATCCTCTCTTTCTTTTTTCCTTCCTTCTTTCTTTTTCTCTTTTGTCCTTTCTCTCTTTCTTTCTTTCTATCCCCTCTTTTTTCGTTCTTCCTTCCTTTCTTTCTTTCTATCCTCTCTTTCTTTCCTTCCTTCCTTCTTTCTTTCTCTCTTTTGTCCTTTCTCTCTTTCTTTCTTTCTATCCCCTCTTTTTTCTTTCTTTCCTTCCGTCTTTCTTTCTTTCCTTCTTTCCTTGATGCTCTATTGTCTATTCCTTAAAGTCGGTTGTGTGTGTGTGTGTGTGTGTGTGTGTTATCTTTTACTCCTTTCAGTCATTAGACTGTGGCCATGCTGGAGCACCGTCTGAAAGGGTTTCTTTTTAGTCAAAGAATCTGACCCCAAGACTTATTCTTTGTAAGCCAAAGTACTTATTCTACCGGTCCCTATTGCCGAACCGCTAAGTTATACACATGTGTGAGTGTCTGTGCGTGTGTGTATGTGTGTGTGTGTGTGTGTGGCATAAGATTTGGTCATCAAATCTAAGTAGAGACTTCAAACTTGAAATCTTCAAAGCCACAGTCGAACCAATTCTACTATATGGCTCAGACACCTGGATGTTATCAAAGAAGCTTGAGAGGCGGTTGGATGGAACCTACACTCGCCTCCTTATGAGAGCTCAAAATCTCTCGTGGAAGCGTCATCCAACCAAAATGCAAATATATGGGAAACTACCACCTGTGTCATCTCTTGTGAAAGGTAGGAGAGTCCAGTTTGCTGGACATTGTTGTAGAGCTGAAAAAGAAGTAATTTCTAGTCTTCTCCTCTGGAAACCCTCTGCTCGCAATACCAGAGGACGCACACTCTCCTACCCTGATGTAATCTCCAGGGATACAGGCATCCAGCAACAGGACCTCCGTAATGCCATGATGGACCGTGAAGTCTGGCGTAACATAGTAAATTCCATTGTCTCGACAACGGTCGAACAATGATGATGATGATGTGTGTGTGTGTGTGTGTGTGAAGTTTTAGCACCAATAGAATATAATTCAAGCCATGAAGGAGTTGGCCAATATCTTCAGTGGTGGTCAGCATTACAAAATCAAATCTGCTGACAAATGGTATTATTACCATCCTGGGGCTGTAACTGAGGGGAGAAAATGTAACGATTGTTTGGGACTTCGCAGTATGTTACAGACCAGACCATCAGAGCTAATAAAACGGGATGTTCTTTTTTTCTTTTACTTGTTTCAGTCATGTGACTGCGGCCATGCTGGAGCACCGCCTTTAGTCGAGCAAATCAACCCCAGGACTTATTCTTTGTAAGCCCAGAACTTATTCATTCTATCAATATCTTTTGCTGAACTGCTAAGTTACGAGGACGTAAGTGCACCAGCATCGGTTGTCCAGCAATGTTCATGGGGGACAAACACACACACACACACACACACACACACACACACACACACACACACACACACACACACACACACTCACACACACACACACACATACACACACACACCTAAAGCTC
>NW_021832115.1:32500-33830 GCF_006345805.1 Octopus sinensis
TTGTGGTGTCTATTGTCCCTGTGCATCTGCCGCACATGAAAGCTATCTTATCAGTTAATTTCTCTTTGATGTTGCTGCACCTCTTATGCGTCCATAGCTTACACTGGGTACATCTTATGGAGTTTCTATCTACACCTTTCCTACAGATCGAGCAGGGCCACCTGCCCGAGGGTGTGTGTGCTGAGTTCGCCTTTCTGCTCACTATAACTTTGGTCTTTGCTACATTTACTCTAAGGCCCTTTGATTCTAACCCTTGCTTCCACACCCGAAATTTCTTTTCTAGTTCCGGTAGTGATTCTGCTATGAGAGCCAGGTCATCAGCATAGAGGAGCTCCCAGGGGCAACCTGTTTTGAATTCCTCTGTTATTGCCTGGAGGACTATAAATCATTTTTGGTGTTAGCATGGTCTGATTTGAATTTTTTCTTCTACGGAATGAAGAGCAAGCCTTCTTTTATCATACTCTCAATTTTGGTCAACTTGTGCCACAGGGTCTCAGAGGAGATAGTGTTAGATGAAGGCTACCAAACCTGCCATACACACACAGACAACTTCAGCTTTATATATAAGATATATATATATATATATATATATATATATATATATATATATATATATATATAGAGAGTTAATCCAAACAAGAAAGCACAAAAAAACACAACAACGCGAGGATGTGGAACAAATATAGTATTATTGGACGCTCAGGAAAGAAGGAGGGTTTAACGTTTCGAGCGGAGCTCTTCGTCGGAAACATAGGAGAAGGAAAGATCCAGAGAAGGGAAGACGGAGGGAAAAAATCGCCAACGGTACACACGAGGTCACATTTTGAAAGTTTATATATATATATATATATATATATATATATATATATATATATAGGGGGAGAGAGAGAGAGAGAGATTATATGTAGAGATTATCAACATATGCTGTCTCTTTAAATTATGCTACGCAGATTCCAAAAGAATATTTTCTCCCCCGTTTCTTGACCACTATCCCCCAACTCTCTCTCTCTCTCCTCTCTCTCTCTCTCTCTCTCTCTCTCTCTCTCTCTCTCTCTCTCTCTCTCTCTCGCCCTCACTGTCTGTTTCTGTCTCTGTTTTGATTACCACTCGCATATATAGGCGGTTGCCCCAGCATGGCCACATCTCGTGAGCTGAAACTAGATAAAATAAAAAATATATATATATACATATATATACACGACAGGCTTCTTTCAGTTTCCATCTGCCAAATCCACTTACACGGCTTTGGTTGGCTGAAGGCTATAGTAGAAGACATTTGCCCAAGGTGCCACGCAGTGGGACTGAACCTGGAACCATGTGGTTGGAATCA
>NW_021832116.1:0-22500 GCF_006345805.1 Octopus sinensis
GCCTTTTCATGCCTAGTTATTATTTCATCGGATACCTTTTGCCGAACTACTCAATTACGGTGACGTAAACAAACACCTGTTGTCAAGCGGCGAGGGGCAGGAGACAAATTCAATCACAAGGACACCTCCTCTCCATACACACCCTTACACACACACCACACACACACACACACACACACACATCTTCACATACACATATATTTACATATGTATTTTATTTTTACCCACAAGGAGCTAAACATAGAGGGGACAAACAAGGACAGCCAAACGGATAAGTCGATTATATCGACCCCAGTGCGTAACTGGTACTTAATTTATCGACCCCGAAAGGATGAAAGGCAAAGTCGACCTCGGCGGAATTTGAACTCAGAACGTAACGGCAGACGAAATACGGCTACGCATTTCACCCGGCGTGCTAACGATTCTGCCACCTCGCCATTCGACGGGCTTCCATGCAGCTTCCGTCTACCAGATTCATTCGGAAGATGTTAGTTGGCCCAGGACTATAGTAAAAACGCACTCGCCCTAGGTACAGTACACCGGGGCTAAACTAGAACCCACGTGCTTAAATATTGCTTCTGATTTAAGCTTGTACGTCAATAATATTAAGCGAGATTAAGAGAGATTTGATCTAGAAAAGCTGGAATGAAATATTGGCATCAATCAGATTTGACCGCATAATATAACGAGTGGGAAGAATTATTACAAGACCTTTTTCTCAGGCGCTCTATCGATTCTCCCAATTCGTTTAAGATGCCAATAAAATGAACATGAATATGGACATATATGTACCTTTTATCTTTTGTTTCAGGCATTACTCTATGGCCATGCTGGAGCACTGCTTTGAAGAACTTTTTTGTCGAATGGATCGACCCCAGTAGTTTATTGTAAGCCGGGTACTTATTTTATCGGTCTCTCTAAGATACAACAACGTAAACACACCAGCACCGGTTATGATGTAGTGGAGGAAGACCTGGAAACAGACACAAGGAAAAAAAATCACTCACTAACACGCATATATATGCGCGACAGGGTTCTTTCGATTTCCGTCTACCAAATTCCCTCAGAACTCTCGTGGAACTGAGCCTGGAATCATGTCGTTGAGAAGCGAATTTTTTACCACGCATCCACGCCTATATGTATGTATATATATATAGAGAGAGAGATAGATAGATAGATAGATAGATAGATAGATAGATAGATAGATAGATAGATAGATAGATAGATAGATAGATAGATAGATAGATTGATTGATTGATTGATAGATAGATAAGAGGAAGAAGCACTAGGTGGCTTCTTAATATGCTAGAAATAGACGTCAAATCCTCTAGCATATTAGGAAGCCATTTGGTGGTTCTTCCTCTAATTTATATATTTAGATATAATTTATAGTCCTCTACAGTTTTTAAGTATGCTGGCCACTGGTTTACATTAATATTATCTACTAATATTAATTTGTATCTTCATTATTCAAATTTTATACCACATGGTTCCGGGTTCAGTCCCACTGCGTGGCACCTTGGGCAAGTGTATTCTACTATAGCCCCGGGCCGACCAAAGCCTTGTGAGTGGATTTGGTAGACGGAAACTGAAAGAAGCCCGTCGCAGATATGTATGTATATGTATGTGTATATGTTTGTGTGTCTGTGTCCCCCCCCCCAACATCGCTTGACAACCGATGCTGGTGTGTTTATGTCCCCGTAACTTAGCGGTTCGGCAAAGAAACCGATAGAATAAGTACTAGGCTTACAAAGAATAAGTCCTGGGGTCGATTTGATTTGTGCGTGTGTATATCTATGTGTGCATGTGCGTGCGTGTGTCCATATACATGTGTGTGTATGTATATATGCCTCTGTGTGTGTGTGTACGTATTTGTATATACATGTGTGTGTATATTTCTATGCGTGTATGTGTGCGCGGGTGTGTGCATATGCCTCTGTGTGTGTGTGTGTGTGTGCATACGTCTGTGTGTGTGTGTACAAGTAAAAGGGTAAAAGGGTATAGATATATATAGATACATATGCACACACATAAGCACAAACACACAAGCATACGGACACATAGACATATGCATGTATGCATACATATGTGCCAGTGTGTGTGTGTGCGCGTATGTGACTACGTAGCTCCCTAGTACACTTATATGCAGAATCAAATTTATACGTTTTTAATCATAGTTGCACACGCATGCGCAGACTTAATGTAGCAAGAGATATGTAAACATACGTACATACAGAAACACATGCACATATATAGATTAACAGAGAGGCTATACATACATACACACACAAACATTTGTTTACACAGACACATACTTATATACGGAGACAGACACGCGCGCGCATATATACACACATGATATATACACACACACGTGTATACATACAGGCATACATATGCACTCATACACACATATAGAAACACTAACGTGCATATACACACACGTGCGCGAATGCAAAATCACACGCATATAAGAATCTAAACACCCACACGCATATACACATGCATATACAACATACACACACACAGACGTATGCCCCCCCCCACACACACACACACGCATAAGCAAACACTCGCGCACACATACACACATAGAAATATACACACACATATATATATACAAATACGCGCACACACACACAGAGGCATATATACATACACACACAGGTATATGGACACACGCACGCACATGCACACATAGATATACACACGCACACGTGTATACATATACTAATAGTTCGCTTTACCTTTCATCAAGCCATTCTTGTATGTATGTCTCTCTCTCTTATATGTGTGTGTGTATGAAAGTGTGTATGTGTGAGTGTGAATGAATGTGTGTGCGTGTGTGTGTGTGTGTGTGTGTGTGTGTGTGTGTGTGTAATGTCATGATTGACAACCAGAATAAATAATTCAATAATAATGAATTATAGAATCAATGTCAAATTCTTGTGACATGAAATATTGTGCTTTATATCTCTCTATCTCTCCTTTCCTTTCTCTGCCTCTCTTTCTCTCTTTCAGTCAAAAATATCTTTCGTTTCTTTCTTTCTTTCTTTCTGTTTATCTATCTACCGACTTCACTAACTCGATCTCATTTTCTGTCCATCTGCTTATCTATCTGTCTTCCTATGTATGCATCTATCTATCTATCTATCTATCTATCTATCTATCTATCTATCTATCTATCTATCTATCTATCTATCTATCTATCTATCGACTGACTGTCCATATACCCATAGCTCTTCTCTATAGTTCTCACACTTTCTCTTTTTTTTTGTCTCTCTCGCTCTCTTTTTATCTACCTGTCAATCTTACAAACCCTGTCTATTTATCTGTCTCTGTCTACCTATCTCTTTATCTATTTGTGTGTCAGTCTATCTATCTATCTGTCTATCTATCTATCTATCTATCTATCTATCTATCTATCTATCTATCTATCTATCTATCTCTCTCTCTCTCTAACTCTCTCTCTCTCTCTCTCTCTCTATATATATATATATATATATATATATCCTCTTTCTTTACTCCCTACTATCTTTCTGTACTTCTTCTCATCCAAACTACCGTCTATCTTTCTCTCTCTCCCTCCCTTTCTGTCTGTCTCTCTTTCTCTCATACACACACACACACACACGCACACACACGCACACATATTTATATACACATATACGTATCTATTACACACAACGTATCCATTACATAACTATTCACTGATTTAACCCTCTGTTTTCGTATAATCCTAAGTTTCTTCTTGTTTACCTTGGTATTTGAATTGCATTCCATTTCACTGAGCCCTTTACTAAAAATACATGCACCCCCAAAAACATTATTATATCTAAGATATGCTGTGTGTGTGTTGTGTGTGTGTGTGTGTGTGTGTGTGTGTGTGTGTGTGTGTGTGTGTGTATGCGTGTGTGTGTGTGAGTACGCATGTGTATTTGTTTTCTTTCGTATCTATCTTTTCGCTATGCTATACATCTTGCCTTTCTCTCCATCTCTGAATATGGCCTCACAGCAAGCAGGCAAGGCCTATCTTCATCTCTTTCCCTTTCATTCATGACTCCTAAGTCTACATTGACTAGTTGTTTATCTACGAGACTGCCTCTATGTACAGCTGACCAATATGTCTGACAATCTGTTTGTAACTTTAATACAATAGAAATATATCCATTGGTTCCACCAAATGGGTTTAAAGACTAGATTACTCTCATTGTACTGTCTCAATCTTACACGTCTGTCCTACTTACAGACAAAAAGATAGATAGATAGATAGATAGATAGATAGATAGATAGATAGATAGATAGATAGATATGTTTCTTTATTAGCCACACAGGGCTGCACACAGATAGAACAAATTACAAGGTAGAGCTTTTCTTTTGAAGGTTTAAAAAAAATAATAAATAAATAAAAAATAAAAAAGGGGGGTCGATCAAAAGGGATCGTAAAAGGAGAGAAAGAGGACAAAAAAAAGGGGGGGGGTTAAAAAAAAGGGGGAGAGGAGAAAAATTGATCAATAGGGATCGTTATCACAGAAATGTCAATATGAAGTGTAAAGGGGAGGACAGGTGAGGTTTACCCGTGGAAAGAAAAGCCTACGGAAAGACCACGGTAACCTCGGTCAATGAAGTCACATGTTATATGTTTCTTTTTTTTTTTTTTTTTTTGCAAATAAGCAACTCTCTGTATTAATTTTTACGGTTATAGAATCATAGTCAAGGTGGCTTCGTCATTCATACGTGCCATCCTTGCTACATTCACCCATCTTTTTTTAAAACATTCACTAGACAAAACTTGCCTCTCTACTCTCACTTTTTTCTCAAGTGATACTTGAAGAATTGATGAGAGATTGACCAGAGAGGAAAGTGTTTGTCTCTAATCCTTTCAGACGCGTCCACCAGATACATTCTTTCGCCATAGCCACAAGTATGATAAAAATAGCTCTTCCTTCCCGTTTGAAGGAAGGAGGCGTGACGATAGATAGATAGATAGATAGATAGATAGATAGATAGATAGATAGATATGTTTCTTTATTGGCCACACAGGGTTGAAGACAGAGGGGACAAAATACAAAGCAGAGCTTCTTTGGGGAAAGGAAAGAAAAAAAAAGAGAGAGGGTAGAGTTTCGATCAAAAGGGATCGTGCTAACCCCCCCCCCCCAAAAAAAAAAGCGATAGATAGATAGACAGATAGACAGATAGATAGATAGATAGATAGATGATAGATAGATAGATAGATAGATAGATAGATAGATAGATGATAGAAGATGATAGATGGATAGATGATAGATAGATATAGATAGATATATAGATAGATAGATGATGGATGGATGGATGGATGGATGATGGATGGATGGATAGATAGATAGATAGATAGATAGATAGATAGATATATAGATAGATAGATAGATAGATAGATAGATAGATAGATAGATAGATAGATGGATGGATAAATAGATAGATTGATTGATTGAGAACTACAAATAAATAGTCAGATACGCTAGTAAGAAGGTAGATATCTTTATTTGTGAATAAGTTGGTAGATAAAAAAAATGGCCTAAACATACCTTAGAGAGAGTTTTTGTCTGTTAACTGTTTGGAAAATCTTAATTGATCGACATTTTGAAGCATACATTATACGGGTAATTCTACCATAGGTGAACTTACGGGCAGAACACAAAAATACAACTGATATATATGTGTGTGTGATTTGTGTGTGATTTGTTTTTAATCATTTAAATTATTTCTCTGAAGAAGGAGCTTGTTTCTAACCAAGATACAAAGCTGCATCTTTGAAATGTAGATAACGGGAACAATGTCTCATTTTAAACCTTTTGAAAAGTCTTGTATTGTTTTACTGTTCCACTTACAGAATGTATTTGTAATGAGCGAATCAGTTGGTTGATTAATTTTTCTGAAAATCCAAGCTTATGCGTGTATGTATGTATGTATGTATGTATGTATGTATGTATGTATGTATGTATGTATGTATACTTGTATGTATGTATGTATGTATGTATGTATGTATGTAGTGTATGTATGTTTGTATGTATGTATGTATGTATGTATGAGTTTGTATGTATGTATGTTTGTTGATGTATGTATGTATGTATGGGTTATGTATGTATGTATGTAGTATGTATGTATGTTTGCATGTATGTATGTATGTATGTATGTATGTATGTATGTATGTATGATGTAGTATGTATGTAGTATGTAGTATGTATGTATGTATGTATGTATGTGTTTGTATGTATGTATGTTTCATGTATGTATGTATCGTATGTATGTATGTATGTATGTTGCAATGTATGTATGTATGTATGTATGTATGTATGTATGTATGTATGTATGTTGTATGTATGTATGTTGTATGTTTGATTGTATGTATGTATGTTTTTGTATGTATGTATGTATGTATGTATGTTTGTCTGTATGTATGATGTGCAGCGTTTGTTTGTTTGTGAGTGTGTGGGTGGGTGTCGTGTGTGTTGTCACTAGTGGCCTTGGTAACTGAACAGAATATGCTAGGCTAATTCCGCCGAGGCCGACTTTGCCTTTTATCCTTTCAGGGTCGGTAAATTGAGTACCAGTTCCGTACTGGGGTTGATCTAATCGACTGGCCCGTTCCCCTAAAATTTCGGGCCTTGTGCCTAGAGTAGAAAAGAATATGCTGGGCAAATAAGTTATAATACGAAAGCATTAGTTTCACCAAATAACCTCAATCACCGAAGTACACACATTTCATATCGTTTCGAAACTATAAAAAGCTGATATTACAAGGATTATAAAGAATTTGATCTCAGTATTAAATCCTTTAAAACGGTGCTCCAGCATGGCTGCAATCCAATGAGTGAAACAAGTGAAAGAAAACATAACTGACTGAATGAAAAAAAGAATAAAATAAACAAGTGCATATCATCGTTCATACACTACAAATGATCACACTTCCACTGGATATCCGGTTTCCTGTGCTATTCTATCTGATTATCTATCATAAGATATCCAAACGTATCTCTTATCTTTGACACCCAGGAGACATTCGTCAATAGCGTGAGCTGCTCTCTCTTTCTCTTCTTCTGTACATATTTGTATTTATGTGTGTGTGTGGGTAAGCTTATATATATATATATGTGTGTGTGTGTGTTGTGAGGTATGCGTATGCTTATATGTGATATATATGTATGCCTGATAAAATATATATATAATATATATATATATATATATATATATATATATATATATATATATGCATTATATACTTTTCTACTCTCGGCCTGAAATTTTGGGGGAGGGGTCCAGTCGATTAGATCGACCTCACTACACAACTGCTACTTAATTTATCGACCCCGAGATGATGAAAGGCATATTCGACTTCGGCGGAATTTGAACTCAGAACGTAAAGACAAACGAGATACCACTAAGCATTTCGCCCGATGTGCTAACGTTTCTACCAGCTCGACGCCTTAAAAGAATAGAATAACGATTTCAAATTTGTGCCCCACTGGTAGCTTGGAGGAGGGGATTGAGTCGATTACATCGACCTCATTACGTGACTGTTACTTGTATCCTTGAAAGGATATACATCATAGATATATATGCATTATATAGTTGAAATTTACAGAAAAACAAAATACGAAGACAGGTGTATAAACAACAAGCAGGTATATTAGTTTGACGCTTAGGAATGTGAGAAAGTCTTTAACGTTTCGAGCGTACGCTCTTCATCAAAAAGGAACATGATGAAATAAACAAAGAGAGAATAAAAAGAGTGGGAATAAAAAGAGAGAATAAAAAGATTTGTGGAGTTAGCCGTAATTCATATATCTGTTTAAATGCATATGGATATATTTGTATACATATGTTTACATATTTATGTGTATATATGTATATATATGTGTGTGTTTATGCTTGTGCTTGCTTATGTGTGTGTGTGAACGTGAATATGTATATTATTTCATATCTATACACACAATTGTGTTTAAGCGTATTTGTATGTATGTATATATATATATATATATATATACATATGCATAAACAGACATAGACACACACGCACACACACATTCACACACACACACACCTACCTTTTCATTCTTATATTCTATTAATTCTGTTATTCCGTTAATCTTTTGCTTGTCCTGTCTTTCGTAGTAGATTTATTTACAACAATATCGCCACCATCTTGTCCTGATATAACGCTTAATAAATCAATAGAAACTACTTGTTTATTCATACGTCAACAGACAGAGATCATCTCCAAGAATCGCTACCGGAACTAAGGAATTTTCTTTACCATTTTGTTGACCTAATCATATCATTGAATTCCTCAAACGAACTCGTTGTTGACTTTTTTGTTCATTTTTTTTGTTCGTTTGTATTTTATTTTTTGCGTTTCTTTTAGTTTTGTTTTATTTTTTTGTGCATGTGTTTTGTTTGCCGCTGCTGTTCATTTAATTTTTTTATTTCATTTTATTTTGTATTTTTGTGTACTTTTTCCCCCGTTGGTGATGAATTATGTCGAAGAGCGTGAATGCGATATATATATATATATATATATATATATATATGTGCGGCAGTGTTTTCCTCTGTACGGAAATGTGTATGCGTGTCTGTATATATACATGTGTATTTATACACACATGCATATGTGTGTATAAACACACCCACTCATGATGATATATGCATTCATATTCATACACAATCATAAATAAATGCATATGTATGTGTGTGCATATGTATGTGTGTGCATATGTATGTGTGTGCGTGTTTATACTGATACTTAATGTGTATGTATATATATGTATGTGTAGATATAGATAGATAGATAGATAGATATAGATCTCTCTCCGTCTCTCTCTCTCTCCCTCTCTCACACAGACACACAACCCACTTCCCTGTAGACTTATTCTTTGATTTATGAAATGGCAAATTAATAATAACAATAATAATAATTACAACAAAAATAATAATAATAATAATAATAATAATAATAAAATAATAATAATAATAATAATAATAATAATAATAATAATGATGATGATGATGATGATGATGATGATGATGATATGGGCTACAGCAAGTATTCTACTCAATTCTATGGTATCATAGATGGGCTACAGCAAATAATCTGCTCAATGCCACAGATTTGCTTGTCAGTTGTTTGACCTTAACCAGTTGGTCATGTCCCTTAGTGGCTGACGATATGTGCATCTCTGATCACATCACAAGCAGAAGTAGTGAGGGAGCATCATAGCCATGTGTTGAGAGGAATTCTTTGAAGTTTGAATAATTCACCTCTGGAAACATGGGTGTTTCATTCAACATCCTTAAACAACCTTTATTCAAAGACCACTTGTGTGGGATGGGCTTCTTGACCTGAAGAAAATTCAAAATTCTAACTGGGCTCCACCTAAAAGGTCATGCGCTGTTTACCTTGATGTGAGATCACCATGTCATGCACATTTGGTTGAGATGCATGAGCCTGGTGTACCCTTATGAGACGCGTAGTCACAATGTGTATACTGAACTTCGTATATTTTACCCCAGTGTCACTTTGATGGCATGCACACCTCTCTCTCACTCAATAATAATAATAATAATAATAATAATGATAATGATAATGATAATGATAATAATAATAATGATAATGATAATGATAATAATAATAATAATAATAATAATAATAATAATAATAATAATAATGATGATGATGATGATGATGATGATGATGATGATATTATTATAACAACTACAACAACAAAAACACTAAACTGTACTACACTATGATGTAATAGATCTGTTCGATAAGGAACGACCTGAATCCAAAGATGATGTTCAAGAATTCATCGGAATAAAAATGGGATCGTCTGAAGAAACGCTTTTGATCATGAGTATGCTATACCAGGACTTAGCTTGTGTTACACTGTCATTAATAACAGCAGTAACAAGATATTGGCGGAATAAATCCTTGATACAATTATGTCCGAATTTAAGATTGGATGGACACGGCTAAAATACCTTTGATGCTAGGTTTGCACGACAGGAGCTCTAACCTGTTGAATAATGACGTCTCAGATACACTATATCTGAATAAAATATTGTGTGGTCATAGTCGGAAGTACGTTGATCATAGGTCGCCAATATTAGAGCTTTGACCTAGGGTTAAATAAAATGGTATTAATGATGTCCTAAATTCACTATGTCTCGTGTGTTCACAGCTGGAAACTCTTCTATCATTGGTTTCCATCTCAAGAGCTCTGACTGATGGCGAAGCAAAATATTAATAACGATGTCCATGATTCACTATACTCTTTTACTCTTTTACTTGTTTCAGTCATTTGACTGTGGCCATGCTGGAGCACCGCCTTTAGTCGAGCAAATCGACCCCAGGACTTATTCTTTGTTAGCCTAGTACTTATTCTATCGGTCTCTTTTGCCGAACCGCTAAGTGACGGGGACGTAAATACACCATTGTTAAGCGATGTGGGGTGGGGGCAAACACATACACACACACACGTACACACACACACACACACACACACACACACCATATATATATATATATATATATATATATATATACACGACGGGCTTCTTTCAGTTTCCGTCTGCCAAATCCACTCACAAGGCTTTGGTCGGCCCGAGGCTATAGTAGAAGACCTTGCCCGGATGCATGTGGTTTGTAAGCAAGATACTTACCACACAGCCACGCCTACGCCTATGACTAAATAAAAGAGAAAGCGCAAAATTTCTCACGGATCTCAATGGTTGCCGACTGAAGATCTAACCACAATCTTCTGAATCCCAAATGGACGTGTATTCACCACGATATTAACAACAGTCCGTATTCTTCTCCATGGGTTTATAAACATTTTTACTTTTATAAACTTTTTACTTTAAAATAGGTCAATAGGTCTTTCATGCGCCCTAGGGATCAAAAGACCGGACCTTAATCCGGTTTTTCATGGCATATAAACGACTGAGATCACAACCAGCCCTATCCCTGGACGGGACGCCAGCCCACCGTAGAGTTAACTTCCCAACTGTTGCCTGGAAATTATTTACAGCTGACTGAACTGGAGCAACGTGAAATGAAGTGCTTTGCTCAGGAGCACAACGCATCGCTTGTTCCGGGGATCGAAACCACGCCCTTACGATCGCGAGTGCAACACCTTAACTACTAGGTCACACGCTTTCACTTAAAATTTTAAAAAAGCAACAAAATCGAAATAAAACAAAGGAAAAAACTGAAAAGAAAAAAAAAATCAAGTAACAAGCTATACAGAGTTATCTGCCCGGATGAGTGAACGAGAAATAAATTATACAGCGGCCATGCTATATGCTCTCTTAACCAACGCATGACATAGTCGAACGTAACGCTTCATACCTCTCACTTCACATGGTTTTCTAAGAATTTTTTCTTTCTTTTTTCTTTTGGCTCTATAATTTTTCTTCTTCCACTTCTGTCTTCCGATAATATTATTCTTCTGCTTCTTTTTCTTCTTCCTCATCGTCTTCTCCTTTCTTATTCTTCATTTTACTTCTATATTCTCTATTCTCTCTTTTTTCCTGCTTCTCCTATATTCGCTTCTTCGTGGTTTCTTCTTCTTCTTCTTCTTCTTCTTCTTCTTCTTCTTCTTCTTCTTCTTCTTCTTCTTCTTCTTCTTCTTCTTCTTCTTCTTCTTCTTCTTCTTCTTCTTCTTCTTCTTCTTCTTCTTCTCCTCTTCCTTTTTGATTCTTCTTGATTTTGCCTTTTTTTGTTATTCATTCTTCTTTGTCTCATTTTTCTTTCGTTCTTTCTTACCTTCGTGGAACATGGTTGAAGAATCACAATGTTTCTACTCTCCCCTCTCTCTCACTTTCTCTTTTTTTCTCTCCTTCTCACAATCAGCTGCTCTGTACAGTAACAAAAAATTAGTTGAGCCACTCATTATTTTTTTTTGTTCTCTAAGACAACCACTTCCACTCTTTTACACTTGAAGAATTTTACCCCCGAGGTCTTGGTTGTGTATGGCATATTTCAATAGTGAATGTCGTCGTGGGATGATGATGATGATGATGATGGTGATGATGATGACGACGACAACGACGACGACGACGATGATGATGACGATGATGATGACACGACGAACCACTCAATACTTACCATTCACAATCACCACAAGATGCAATAACACAAACCATGCAGTACATATCCTTTACAATCACCGCGCGGTACTGGAACGCGAACCACACAACACATTGTACACAATCAACTCCCGATACTATAACACAAACCACGCAATACATACCCTTCATAATCATCACATAATACTATAACACAACCCCTACAACACCAGTGGTTCTCAACCATTTTTTTTATCTTTGGATCCCTTTGATTCCTATTTCGCTCAACTGGACCCTCATAACCATTCATTATTCAAAAATCCTATTATATTTTTTATAATCAAATATTATAAGGAATTGTATTAAAAAAATGTTTATGCATTTTGTGTATTGTAGAACTATAACCAATTTATCATGCAATTTTACCTACAAAATCTTATATGGAACTCGAGAACCACTATTCTACAAGTTAATGATCGTCTTCGTCCAAATATCTTCATTTAAAAATACCATTTTGCGTATAAAGATTTGTTATGCCTGCTTTATTTGACATTCTTGTTTGTATTGTTGTATTGTCATTTCACACAGTGTATACGTTACATACTTGCCATCCGGTAAATTAAGACGACCTATATTTAATAGTGTTGCAAAGGTCCTCAGGACACAGATCTAAGGGACACAAAAACTTAAGATGTATGATAGGCAAAAGAAAATTTCGTGCTTCTTCGTACTTAAGCTGTGTGACCACTCTTTCCCTGTTGCAACACATTTGTTACTCCCTTGCTCTTCTGCTCGCACGATACATAATCTATACAAACATCATCCAACAAATACCATAACCCAAAATACCACAACGCATGATGTATAGAATTACCACCAAATAAGGGATCACGAGAAATACGCTTCACCGAAGTTTCTCAAACTGCGGTGAGCGTACCCCTACGGGTACGCAAAAGTATTGAATTTGCGATGGTACTCGAGTTTTGTAAAAACACTGGAATTATTAAGTAATCCCAACAAATTAAATACATCTCATGTGTCTGCAGCGTGTGGCGAACTTTTTGCTGTTCCCATTCACTTATCAATGTTTTTAACAATGTTTATAACTAAAAGTGTGTGTCTGTATGTGTGCTGAGAAGGCATCAGGGTCCCTATACGACTATGTAGGCTCCTAAGACAACAAGTGAAAGCATCATGCAAGCTATCGGATGATACTCACTTTCGAGTGGCAGTTAAACGTTGTTTTGTATGTGTTGTATTTGTTGTGTAGTTTAGTATTATCGGCTGCTTATGCTGGGCAGAGGTTCATAAACTTTCTAATCTGATGTACGCCATTTTGTCCGGCAGTGTTGACGTACCCACCTGAAGAATATTACGTAAAATTCTATAGAAAAGACAAGCATATTTTTTCCTTTTAATTTAATGTAAAAAAAAAGAAGAATTAGTAAGCTGGCAGAATCGTTAGCATATATATTTCGTGTCAGTTGAGAATGATATGTAGTAGAGTGTGCCTCCTGAAAATATGCCAAGAATTGAGTTACATGTAAACAAGAGCCTAACTAATCCATCTCATTAAAAATGCAACATTAAATTATTTGAATGTGATTTCTTATATATAGGCACAAGGCCAGAATACTTTTGTTGATTATATCATCCAGCTTTCTTGATTGGAACTTTATTTTATCGTTCTCGAAAGGATCGACGGCAAATTTGACCCCAGTAGGTTTCACATTAAATTAGTTTCAAATTTTGACACAAGGCCAGTAAGTTCCGGGGAGGGGTAAGGCAACTACATTGACCCCCAGTGCTCAGACGGTACGTATTTTATTGACCGAGATAGAATGAAAGGCAAAGTCGGCTTCGGCGAAATTTCAACTCAGAACGTATGACGGACGAAATTTCGCAAAGGATTTTGTCCGGCATGCTAACGATTCTGCCAGCTTACTGCCTAATTCTTTACCTTTGTTTTTTTTCTTTTACATTAAATCAAAAAGAAAATATATGCTTGTTGTCTTTTTTATAGTATTTTACATAATATTCTTCAGATGGATACGCCAACACTGCTGGACAAAATGGCGGACATCTGAATAAAAGTTTATGAACCTCTACCCAGCATAAGCAGCCGATAATACTAAACTATACAACTAACACAACACATACAAAACAACGTTTAACTGCCACTCGAAAATGAGTATCATCCGATAGCTTGTCCGACGCTTTCACTTGTCTTACGTACATACATAGTCGTGTACGGACTCTGGCAACTTCTCAGCTTGTGTACCTTTGATCCACTGGCACATCTGAGATGTGACAGCTGAAGAAAAAGAGGACAGCACAGGTATCGGCAGTTATACGTTCTCAGGTGAGCTGACAGAAGCAACGTGAAATGAAGTGCTTTACTCAATGACACAATGCGCCGCCTGGTCTAGGGATCGAACACATGCCGTTATATTGGCGTTCCGAATATGATAACCACTAAGCTAACCGTCTTCATGGAAACACCATTAATACTCATCAACAGAATACATTTCATATTATTCATATTTTACAGAACAAAATGTAAAACAAAAAATACTAAAAAGATCAGTAGCAAAAATTCGGTTACATATTTTTATATATTGCATATTTTTATGCACGCGTGCATGTGTGTAAAGAATACAGATACGGTGCACGGAGTATCACGTTCGTAAAATACATTGTTGCACATTTTTTTGAGAGGCGGTGTGCAACCGGCGGTGCAGCATAAATTCACATGAGATTGTTGAGGGCTGGATGATAAATATTAACTCGCCACATTTTGAAAACAAATAAATAAGATATAAAGACTAAATGTTAAACAACGGGACCAGTTCTGGTTAGTTTGACTCCCCGGCCCCTAACCTTTGTAAACGATTTTATAATATATCATATGTGTTAAAAACACTAATATGTGTGTGCGTGCGCGCGTGCGTGTGTTTATGCATATGAATGTATGTATGCATGTATATATTTATTTATGTATGTATGTGTATGTATATGTGTGTGTATGTATGTATATTTGTTTTCATATTATACATTATATACCGCCTTATATTATTATATTTTGTGATGGATTACACAGGAATAAAAAAAATATCGTCAAAGAACAACAACTAATATAATAATAATAATAATAATAATAATAATAATCTTAATAATAATAATAAAAATAATAATATAATAATAATAATAATAATAATAATAATAATAAAGTAATAGTAATAAAGTTAATGATCGCCTTCGTCCAAATATCTTCATTTAAAAATACCATTTTGCGTATAAAGATTTGTTATGCCTGCTTTATTTGACATTTTTGTTTGTATTGTTGCCATATTTCTTTTTTTTTCTTTTTGCTTTCCTGCTGTATTTAAACAATGATATCGTGTATTTATTTATAGCTGTATGTCGTTGTTATTCTTCTTCGTCTTCTTTTTGTTCTTGTTAGACATGGTTGTGGTTGTGATGGTGGTGGTGGTGGTCTTTGGTGTTACTTTTGTTATTCTATTGATCTGTTTGCTTTTTTTTATATTTTCCTTTTATTTAGTTATTTATTGGATATATTATTGTTGATATCTGTTTCAACATATGAGGATGGGTTTTTTTATTCTTCGTTTCTTATGATTTATATCATTGAGGAATATGCGTGAACATCTATCTATCTATCTATCTATCTATCTATCTATCTATCTATCTATCTATCTATCTATCTATCTATCTATCTATCTATCTATCTATCTATCAATCTATCTATCTATCTATCTATCTATCTATCTATCTAAATATCTCTTTCTCTCTCTCTCTCACTCTCTCTCTCTCTCTCTCTATATATATATATATATCTACATAATATATATATATATACATATTATATATATATATATATATATATATATATATATATACATATATATATATATATATACTATATATATATATATATATATATATATATATAGTATATATACATGTATGTATATATATGTAAATATATTATTATTTTATTACTATTATTATTATTATTATTATTGTTATTATTATTATCATTATTATTTCTTTCTATCGCGGGTTTTGTTGGAACTCCTCGAGTTTTGCATGTGCGTAGCGGGCTGCGAAAGTTTTTTCTTTTCCCACGAGAATTCAGGACTCCAGTTATGAACTCATTTGCATACAGCCAATCGGAGCTCAACTATGAAACTAATTTATGAGCGCATAACAAGTGATGAGCAATAAGATAAGGTCACTCGGGTAAGGAATGACCATGCTTCTCTTCTCTTGTTTCAAACATGGCTACCTCTGCGTAGTTATTTTTGTTGTTGTTTACATAGTAAAATAGTAAGGAGAGAGGGTTGCTAGCACATCACCCCCTACCCACATTTTTCCCATTCACATCTTTACCATATGGGGCCCCTAACAAAATCCGATAATAGGTATAGATGCAAATCTATCTAATTACTTGTCTCCTTCTAAGATCAGGCATAACTTGGCGATCGGTCGACTTACAACACCGTTCTTCTTCCTGAGTTTATTTGGTAGAGTGTGTTGGTTAACTTCGCAACAAGCTCAAGGTGAGCTCTGATTGGTTGTATGCAAATGAGTTCATTGCTGGGGTCCGGAACTCTCGTGGGTAAAATTTCGCTAGCAGGCTTGCCACCTACCACCTACGATACCATGCTATCTGTTCTTTTCATCTGTCAAATACAAGTTCAGGTCTCTCTCTCTCTCTCCCTCTCTCTCTCTCTCTCTCTCTCTCTCTCACACACACACACACAGACACACACATACCCATACATACACACACACATATATATATATCGAACAAACTCAGCATTAACCTTTAAGTGACACATTTTATTGACAAAAATATAGAGCGAATATTAGCGCATAAGCGTATACGTACACACACACGCACATGTATACGCGCATATAATATGATTTCTCAAATACGCATGCACGCATACATACACGTATACACAAAGACGTTCAGATACAGTCTCTCTCTCTCTCTCTCATTCATAAATTCATACACATAACACGTACACACATACACATCTACACATGCACATCTAACATTGTCTACTCACTCAAGCAAGTAGACATACACCCACAGATAGATAGGCACACACAAAATGTCTGTGTTTCTCGTAAAGTCACACAGAAGTACGTGCACAAACACGTATACATGCGCCTTCACGTACACACACATACACACACATACACATACACACACAGACGCATACTCTCACACACGCACACATACATGCAAGAAGTCAAACGCTCAGACGGGCATACGAAACCAGTAAGATTGATATGAGATAATGGCAGTAAAAGATTAAACGAGAATGTCAGGAAAATATGTAATAAACCTTTATGCGGTCGCGAATCGGTTGTCAGTGAAAACGAGGCGATACTTTTCTGATCTTCCTTTGCAGCATATGTTTACGGCCTAGTTACAGCTGTTGAAGTTTAGCCCTGGGTCAACCCTGATCAAGCTGAGAGGCCTATATTCAAAAGCTTGCCAGCACTAATCAATCTTTTTTATTTATTTATTGCTAATGAATAGCTGAGTGGTTAATTAGTTCGCTTTGCAGCTACAGGATATCGGGTTCAGTCTCATTGCGTGGAACTTTACACAAGTGCCTTCTACTATAATAATCCCGGACTGACCAATGCCTTGCGAGTGAATTTGCTTGACGGAAACTGTGTGGAAGCTGGTCGTATATATATATATTATTCACAATTTGTATTCCTGTATGTTATATTTTAATAATTACTGGTATCTTTATATATTAATATATTTTATATGGAAAGCGTAATATGTTATACATGTATGTATAGTCTTGTAATTGTCATTTTAGTAAATAAATAAATAAATTGACATAATATAATGTCTAAAAGTTGATGAACCACCTATTGATCCCCTCCATTTTCTTATTGCTCTCTCTCTCTCTCTCTCTCTCTCTGTATGTATACATACATACATACATACATACATACATACATACATACATACATACATACATACATACATACATACATACATACATACATACATACATACATACATACATACATACATACATACATACATACATACATACATACATACATACATACATACATACATACATACATACATACATACATACATACATACATACATACATACATACATACATAAATGAATGATAAACGGAAGAAGACAGCAAAGGAAAATCATGCATTCGAAGTCAAGAGAACGCCTAAAGTAAGAAATCATCACTGAAACACGAATTATTCGTCGTTATGATTCATAAAAACAAAGAAAAAATAACAATAAACGAATTATCAAATGATAACGGGAGACAAAGGCAAATACACACATAGGAAACATACGTTGGGCTTCCACAGATTTTCTGCGTACGAATTTCACTCACGATTCGGCTCGGGAAAATAGTTGAAAACACATGCCTAGGATGCCATGCAGAGAACTGAAACCGAAACCATGTTGTTATAGAGCGAGCTTCTTACCCACATAGCCATAAGCCATACCTGTTTCTCTATTGTATGTGTTTTTAATATATATACTTATATACATAATATATTATATGTATATATATAATATCTATATAATAATATATATATATATATATATATATATATATATGTATTATATATCTAATATATATATATATACATATATATATATATATATATATATATATATCTATATATATAATATATATACATATATATATTATATACTGAGGGTGAAAATGGATATTAATTTGATAACATCAATTTTAACACCAGTGGTCTAGCATATAAAAAAAACTGAGATTCAGTAAATAGTATTTCATGCATAAATAGAAGACCATAGCGGATCTTCTTCTAGCATAAGGGTTTCCACATAGTGGTTAAAAAAAATCCCACTTATATATATATATATATATATCTTATATATATATATATATATAATATATATATATAGTATATATATTATATATATATATATATATATATATATATATATATATATTCGTTGTGTATCTTTTCGTTATTGATTTCATTATGGTTTGAGATACGTTTTGATATCGTTTGTCATTTTTCTTCTCCCATGTTGTTGCTTGGATTTCGATATTTTATATAAATAGATCCGAGAATAAACCCACTTTTCCTTTGTAATTATTTTAGCTGTTGCATATATTATTTCGTTTAACCCGGTAATATTGATGTTCTTGTCTGTTTTCATTAAGTCTGCTATGGTCTAGGTTTTTTCTTTTTTTCTTTCTTTTTTTGGCATTTTTGTAACTATTTAGTCTTTAAGCTTTATCTTTGGGGGGGAAGGGGTGGTAATTTTGTTAGTCCATAGGAAAATCTATTGATTTTAATTCTTCAGCTGTTTCCATATTTAGTTGTATGTCACACATTTTCCATCATTACAATTTCTGTCCTTAAGATTTTCTCTTCCCATTTATTTATATTTTTGTTTGTTTATAATCAGTATTCTGTGAATGTTCTAGAATTTTTAGTTTTGTCGTGTTTTGTTATTTAATTTGATGTGCACGTGTTAGGTCTATCCTCGTGATATATGCTTTGAATTTTATTTTTATTTCTGTATTTTGTATTTATTTATGTTTTCGGTATGTGATATTTATTTTAAGTGTTCTAATTTTACGTCTGATACCAAAATTTGCTCGACGAGGTTTTTGTCAAAGGATGCTGGCATACGGCTTCATTCCCTATAAAAGTCGGCTACCGCAGATTTCCAGTTAGATCGGTGTCCTATTTCCAGCAGAAGATTAGCCTGGAACCCAAACAACTCAGAAAGCCACCAAAGAGGTAACCATGACCCATGACGGTGAATTAAATTCAAATTTGCTGTGGTGTGAGAGCAAATTGAACCCTTCTGAAAACGAAGACTAATTCAGTCTTCGCTATTGCTCTCGGGTGAAACGTTCAAGCTAAGCGGCAAAACTCTTGTGACTCTGAGATACCTGCTGATAATACGGGGAAGTTTTTCTGACACTTCCAGGGATTCAGAAGAGTTTGCAATACCGATGAGTAGCTCTTGCAGTTTCAGCATTAGGCAAAGCATCTAGAATGTTTATTCCGCGTTGATTTTGTGAAAATATCTCCTGAAGATCTATCGTTGCGTCTAGTTCATTGTTATTTTCTCTCCGGATCATTCCCAAACGTACTGCATTTTGGAGCGGAGTATGGATGTAATAAAATATTACTGCATCGACCAAAGCATCTTGTCCTAGTTTGCTTTGTTTCATTGCATTCACAGTTGGACAAATACAGTTGGATCGATGCTGGAATTTCATATATATATATATATATATTATATATATATATATATATATATATATATATATACATATATACATATACATATACATATATATATATATATATACATATACATATATATATATACATATACATATACACACACACATATATATATATATACACATAACATGTGTATATGTTAAAAAATCTGCGAGTTTATATGTGTTGACATACATGCATTTATCTCTGTGCGTAGAGAGACAAATGAAGAGAAAGTAAGGATGCGTTATAGATAGAAAGATGTAGAAAGACAGATAAATGTCGATAGATACGGACAGCTATATAATTAGATACAGAAAGATATACACAAATACGCGTACGTGCACATAGAGGAGACGTATGCACGGGCACATGTGTGCGTACACAAATTCATACAAGTACATAAGTCTCTATATATACGCTCAGACGACAGCCCGTTTAACACATGTCTGGAGAGATGTTTATTTCAAATCTCAATCATTGCTTGCATATATGCATAAATTACTCTGCACACATACATGCAGTATATGTATGTTTGCGTTTGTGTGTGTATGTGTGAGTGCATATATATATATATATATATTATATATATATATATACATGCATACACAGAGGCTGCGTTATATAAACTGTCGTCTAAATTATGCAAAAGTGAATATAACACTGACATCTTTTAACAGATATATTTACCAAAATTACATAAAAGTATCTTGAAATACTGAAGAGTAAATCTATTCAATAAAATTGCCATTGGCTTCAACCACTGCCTTCAGACGACTTCGAAGTCACCTGCAGCTATTCTGGACGGTCTCCTTGTTTAAGTTGGTGAATGCTGCCAAAACCCTTGCCTTCGGTTAATCTTTGGTGTTACAAGTAGTTTTGTTGGTCTCTCGCTCACTGCGCTCCATACATAATAATAAAGTGGCAGTTAAGTGGCCAGATGTTAGGGGTGATGTGGTCCCAGAAATTGTCTGACAGCCATGATTGGGTTTTCCATCTTGTGTGACAAGGTGCGGAGTCCTGTTGCCAGACATAGGGTCTTCCAGCAGTCACCCTCTTCAACCAGGGCAGCACTACCTCCTCCAGGCCCTTGATGTAGGCTTCTATGTTGAAGGTGAGGCCGTATAAGAAGATGAATGGAGGTATAACGTCGCCATCACTAGTGATCACTGCATGATATTGTCTGTATATGTTTGCTTTTTATCACTCTCGGTACATGTCCTCAGATTGACGCCCAAACAGTCTGATGTGTGTGTGTATGTGTGTGTGTGTATGCCTGTATATATGTGTGTATATATAAGTATGTATATATAAATACACACACACAGATATACATATATATATATGTATATATATATGCTATCAGTTTCTCAGCTTTATGCATCTATGCATATTAATCGCTGTTTCTTTCCCAGAGGATGTCTTTTCTATATATGCTTCGCATCTCTACGCACATTCTTAAACATAGGAATATCATAGATCGACAAATTTTATATGGAAATGTATACACGGACCCAGACATGCACATATACTAGAAGATTGCATTGATGTATATAATACCCCTTCTCCCACCAGATACACAGACATACACACACACAGAGGCCCATACACATATATAAATATGTGCAATAATAATTTGATTCAGCTCTGTGCAACTTCAAGTTTCATGTGCGTGTGTGTGTTTAGGTATGTATGGATTTGTAAGCATACATATACAGAACCATGCGCCTTGCGCAATGCAAATTTTTACATACAAACAAAATTATCCATTTATCTGCGTGTGTGTGTGTGCAGGTGTGGTGTGTGTAGTGTGTGTGAGTGTATATATATATATATTATATTATATATATTATATATCTTATATATATATTATATTTAGTCGTTGTATATATTTGCGTGAGTATTTGTATATGCTATAGAGATAGATAGATAGATAGATAGATAGATAGATAGATAGATAGATAGATAGATAGATAGATAGATAGATAGATAGATAGATAGGTAGATAGACAGACAGATAGGTCTGTATATGTATGGGTGTGTGCTTGATTGTCTGTCTTTGTA
>NW_021832116.1:27500-32500 GCF_006345805.1 Octopus sinensis
ACTTCTCTGACCTCCCAAAATTACCGTTTCTAAAAATTGCAAAAATGTATAAAAACAAGACAACTCTTACCAGGAGGACCTGAAAGTTCCATGTCTTTAAGGGTGTGGCGAAAGGCTTGATTGGAGGTTCAACCTTCTGGGGTTTTTTTTTTTTTTTTTTGCAGGGCTTAGAAAAATTGAAGGACTGCTGCAATAAGGGTGTGAATCTGAGAGGGGAATATTTTGAATAAAATCAGAATTAATTGATCCTTCTGTATTTTCTTTTACCCAAAGCCAGGAACTTTTCAGTGGTTCCTCGTATATTTGACTTTTCAGAAAGTGCTAGCTCTGATTCGTTGGGAAAGAAAAAAAAAATCCTCTTTTGTATTCTTTGTATAACGGCAAGGCATCTTGCATGCTTGCTTGTCTCTCCTGAAAATTCGGGTTAGAATTCTTTCTATATAAGACAGTTTGCATGTTTGGCTGTCTCTCTTGAAGATTCTTGTCCGGAATCTTTTATATAAAAATGACAGCTTCCATGTTTGGTTGTCTACGAAATTCAGAATCGGATTCTTTGTATAAAATACAAGACAGCTTGCATGATTGGCTGTCCCTGAAAATTCCAGTTTGGATTCTTCATTTTGAAGTCAAGACAGCATTTGTTTTTCGTTTACTTCAAAAATCGAAGAACAGATTCTTGGTATAAAAGCAGAAATTCCTGGCATGAGGATGTGGGGAAGAAATAATAACAAAGATATGAATAAATAAAATATACAAATAAAGTAAATGAATAAATAAATGAATAAATAATAGATAAATAAATAAATAAATAAATAAATAAAATAAAGCAAGCGGTTGTGACGAATTCCAAAGAATTTATAAATATTGCAGATATGTCATCTTGAAAATCGTTTACCACTTCTATTCAGGTTAGGTGTGGGACATATCTAACAGTTTTTGTCTTTCTTTCCGTTACTCACACATCGCTGAAGACTGGGTCGTTGGATTTTTTTATGCCATATTCCTAGATATTTTTTGTTGATTCATATTTGGTTTTTTAAATATTTTTTCACGTAATTCAAATCTGCATCATTTGGTTTCTCTAGCTCTTAACTATATCAGCCACTAAAATCAGAAATGCACACTCATACATACACACACTTATGCATACACCACATACACACGTATGTATACATATACACATGTGCCTATATATACCTATATGCATACATGCGTGTGTGCATGTGTCTAATGATATATGTAAATATATATATATATATCATATACAGACACATTTATGCATTATACCCATATGCACATATATACACAAATGCATATATATTTATATACACACATATATATATATATATATATATATATATATAGATAGATAGATAGATAGATAGATAGATAGATAGATAGATAGATAGATAGATAGATAGATTGATAGATAGATAGATATGTTTGTGTATATATGTACGTATGCATGCATGTATGTATGAATGTATGTATGTATGTATGTATGTATGTATGTATAAAATATCTAGCAGTGACGATCATTCTATGCTTCTCTGATGAGATTTGATAACACCTGAATATTTTCGAAGTTATCTCCCTTACTCCCAACGTTCGGTTACACACCGCATTTCAGTCTATATCAAATTTTCTTTTATTAATTCTTATTTCTGGCTTATCATTCTTTCACTTGCCATATTAAATAAAGAAACATTCTTATTAAATATCGTTCACATAACGATTTTTATCTCGTTGTGATGTAACTTTAACGATTTACATGGTTTTAAATTTCCCGCCTACGATATGGTTGTGAAACATGGTAGATGACGTCATTATCATCATTAAGTTCCCTTAACTGGTGCAACCTGTCGTTGGGGTTTGACTCAATACGCTTTTTCCATCAGTCGTCGCCACTGGCCTTCTGCTCGTTGTCATACGTAGCAGGGTCGCAGTGTTGTGATCTGTCCAGTCCTTGATGTTGCTGGACCAGGATTTCCTGTCTGCCTCTCCTGCGTCACCCGTCAAGCGTGTCCTAAAGGATGGTCTTTGACAGGTCGTTATGGCGGGATACTTGACCGTACCATGCAAGCTTTCGTCTTTTCAGCTGCACAAGAAAAAAGTTCTTGTTCGCCAACATATTTTTCGACTTATTTGCTTCACAATGCTGTTCGTTTAGAGTTCTATGTACGGAATGCCTTGCAGCCTTCTGAAGCACTTGTACTCAAATGCCTGCATTCTTCATGCTACGTCAACTGTGTCCAGGTCACACGTCCATCTAGAAAGATCGTAGTTACCAGGGACTTGTATACACTGAGCTTCGTTGGTACAGCCAAGAAAAGTAACTGGATGTTGATGGCGTCAGGTGGCTCCAGATAACACACACACACACATGCATATGTGTGCGTATATGCATATGCACATATGTGTGTTTGTGTACGCTTATACCCATTCGTATATGTGTGAGTGTGCGCTCTTGGTTATAGTAGCTGATCTAGATAAGAGTTCCATGATTCAGATTATGCAAATTCAAATTATATGAAGAACAGATTTAAAAAGCCTAAACACAAGTCAACAAAGAATATCCAGTAGTATAGTATTAGAAAATCCAACGACCCAGTCTTCAGCGATGCGTGAGTAACAGAAAAAAACCTTTCACCTCCTGTTCCCCACCTAACCTGAATTTCTGCAATATTTATAAATTCTTTGGAATTCATGACCACTCCAGAAAAGAGCAAATGGAGAGACTTTTTCAAAAATGAGGTCAGAAAAGGAGCAGACTAGTGCTTGGTGTCTCTCACCCCCTGCGAGCGATGACTGGGTTTGCTGGAATATGTTGCAAGCTTGCTGACGAACAGAATCGCCACCAAATCCTTAAGAAGAACCCACATGAGCGAACGGCACATGTGACGCCCAAAGATGAAAGTGTCGCTAGACAATTGACAGGTAGACGTGGGTAGACCTGCAATGGAACGATGCATTGAGGGTAACTGGTGACCGATCTTGCAAGAGTTCTTTGACTGCCTGTTGCGTCGCCCAATGCCGGAGCGGGTGGAGGCACATGGCCTAGTGGTTAGAGCAGTGGCTCGCGGTCGAGGGATCACGGGTTCGAATCTCAGACCGGACGATGTATGTGCTTATGAGCGAAACACCTAAGCTCCACGCGGCTCCAGCAGAAGGTAATGGCGAAACTTCTGCTGACTCTTTCGCCACAACCTTCTCTCGCTATTTTCTCCTCCATCTTGCGGCTCACCTGCGACGGACTGGCGTCCCGTCCTGGTGGGGTACCTACATGCCAAGAAACCGGGAAACCGGCCCTTATGAGCCAGGCATGGCTCGAGAAGGAACAAACAACAACAATGCCAGAGCACCTAAGTCCATATCAACTTTTACCAATTAACTATGCATTTTATATGCAGCATGCGTCCATGGGAACATTTAGTCGCACACCTCCTCACATCCATCCCACAGTCATTTTTATCTCATCTTAGCTTGGCTTGGCTTAGCTTAGCTGAGATTTCTACCTTAACCTTTTCTTTCTGTCTGTCTGTCTATCTATCTGCATGTCTGTCTATCATCTGTATATTTGTGTCTGTGTGTCGCTATAAGGCAATGAGAGACTTGTCTATCAGCCATAGTGTAATATTGACCTTAAAGTTCAACTCCGTACAATGTGCTATCGGTGATTAGATGTCTTCACAATATAATATACATCACAAATAATAAACTCGCCTGACAAATCCGCCATTCCGAATCACTTAGAATATTGTCAGGTATAATATTTCATTTTGAATGTGAGATGTGTGTGCGTATATGTGTCATGTGTGTGTGTGATTATGTGTGAATATGAGTGTGTGTGTGTGTATGTATTTGTGTATGTATGTATTTGTGTGTGCGTGTTTCATTGTGACTGTATGTGAGTATGAGTATGTTGAATTGCGTGATATGCGGTGCGTAAGATAAGAAATGTGTGATAGAAAGAGAGAGGTGTTGTTTTGTGTGTGTCTGCAGAGTGTGATTGTGTGTGGGGGGGGGGGGGGCTATACGTACGTATTTACTTCTATGTGTGTGTATATATAGGTAGATAGACGGATAGATATGCATACATGTTTGTATCTGTATAGATAGATAGATAGATATAGACATATGTATGTATATATGCATATGTATGCATATTATTAATATAAATGTGTATATATATATATATGTCTGTGTGTGTGAGTGTGTACTAATACGTCTGTGTGTATACTTATATATATATATATATATATATATATATATATATATATACGTGTATATGTAAATATATGTGTGCAGACCTGTATGTATATGTGTACGAGTGTTTATTATTCCAAAATGTTACAAAATGTGTCCTACATAAACTAAGCTGAGTTCATTTTAAGGTAAATCTATCGAACTGTATCAGTGCAGCTGTTAATATGTGGGTGCTGTTAGTGTATCAGACCGGTAGCAGTGAGGTACAGCGTTCAATTCACGTTCGCGAATTAGGTGTCAGTCGCTACCTTCTTTTTCGTTTAAGAGTGTGTGTATGTGTGTGTGTGTGTGTGCGTGTGTGTGTGTGTAAGGAAATGTATTCAGTACATGAAGTATAGTTAACACTGGTTTTAAATTCTGGCACAAAGCCAGCAATTTTAAGACCAGCTCAGTGGATTACATCGACCCTAATACTTGACTGGTACCTATTTTATCTACCCAGCAAGGATCAAAAACAACCTTGGCGGAATTTGAACTTACAATAAAGAGTCGGAAGAAATGCTGCTAAGCATTTTTACCGACGAGCTTAGCATTCTACCAAAGCCAATTATTCTTCCAAAGCGGACCATCCTGTCAGCTCGGTGCACTGAGTATAGCTCGTGAGCCTTCTTTCTAGAATAAGGCACAGGGCCTGAAATTATGTGGGAAGGAAGGTGTTTAGCCGATTACATCGATCCCAGTGCTCAATTAGTACTTAATTTATCGACACCGAAACGATGAAAAGCAAAATCGAT
>NW_021832117.1:5000-12500 GCF_006345805.1 Octopus sinensis
CTGTTTGGACGAAGACGCATTTTTCCCTAAGCTTTCGAAATGCGGAGTAGATAAAACAGGGGACAACTGATGAAGGGATTGTTCTTTATGCTGCCGGTATCGTTTCTCTATTTGTTTCTTTCGTTGTTCGAAAAAGTTCGTTTTCCATGTTTTTGTTTTTTCATGTTTTCGTTTTTCATGTTGTCCACGTTTTTTACGTCCAATATCCATATATGCATGTATATATACATATATATATGCAGGTATGTACATGTATGTATGTATATATGAAGGGGGCGTGTGCATGAAAGCTGCGCATATGCACCGGACACAGGCTTACACACATATACATACATAGACACATATTCGTATATACACACGCACGCACATACTCTTTTACTCTTTTACTTGTTTCAGTCGTTTGACTGTGGCCATGCTGGAGCACCGCCTTTAGTCGAGCAAATCGACCCCAGGACTTATTCTTTGTAAGCCTAGTACTTATTCTATTGTTCTCTTTTGCCGAACCGCTAAGTTACGGGTACATAAACACACCAGCATTGGTTGTCAATATATATATACATATATACGACAGGCTTCTTTCAGTTTCCGTCTACCAAATCCATTCACAAGGCCTTGGTCAGCCCAAGGCTATAGCAGAAGACACTTGCCCAAGGTGCCACGCAGTGGGACTGAACCCGGAACCATGTGGTTGGTAAGCAAGCTACTTACCACACAGCCACTCCTACACCTATATGCATATAAAATATATACATGCATACACACACACACACACACACACACACACACACACACGCACACACACATACACTCTCACAGAAAATGAAAAAGAAAATAATGAAAAATATATATATAAAATTTTAAAAACGGTAGCGTCAAATGATGTCTTTGTAATATAGAAAGATGGCTCATCTGGAAAAGATACTTGGACCCCGCTACAAATGCAGGAAATGAAATTTTGGGATCATGTCCATACGTCACAAAATACCTGCTACGGTTTTGTGTATATGTGTGTGTGTGTGTGTGTGTGTGTGTGTGTGTGTGTGTCTGTCTGTCTGTCTCTCTCCCTCTCTCTCTCTTCTCTCTCTCTCTCTCTCTATATATATATATATATATATATATAGGGTATATATAAAAGGGTACGTGCGGCGCTATATATATATGTAAAAAATACAAACTGGGACAAGAATGCAAAACATTTAGAAGACGATACAAAAAACACGGACGGGACATTCGAAGCCTTCAATCTTCAGTCAAGAAGCGGCTGATTAATCTTGAGATTGCTCCGATCTGGCCAGCCCCAAAGGAAAATCCAAGCCAAGCGCATTAGATTCCTTGGAAGAAAGTCTCGAATGTATACAAAACAAAGACAGAAAAACAGACGATGTTACACGAATATGAATACAATAATACTTGAAAACAATAATGATAGTAATAATAACAAAAACAGGACGTTACAGACAGGCGTCTTTCGACAGGACGAGTAAACTTTGAGCTGGCGTGTTACAAAAATGCCTTACTTGTTCTCTTACTTCCATTTATACTTCCTACATCCATCGTTTTCCAAAATAACTCCTTATACTGAACTCTGCTAGCAGAACTTATTCTTTGTAAGCCTAGTACTTATTCTATCGGTCTCTTTTGTTGAACCGCTAAGTTACGAGGACGTAAACATACAAGCATCGGTTGTCAAGCGATGTTGGGGGGGGGGACGCAGACACACAAGCACACACACACATACACACACACACACACACACTCACACACACATACACACACACATATACGACAGGCTTCTTTCAGTTTCCGTCTACCAAATCCACTCACAAGGCTTTGGTCGTCCCGAGGCTATAGTAGAAGACACTTGCCCAAGGTGCGACGCAGTGGGACTGAACCCAGAACCATGTGGTTGGTAAGCAAGCTACTTACCACACACCCACTCCTGCGCCTATATACATATAAATTATACATATATATACATATATTTTTTAAGTCACAATATATGGGTTCGACTAATCCGGTGGTGCTCATAAAAAAAGCTAACTGGATGGAGCTGAAGAGATGAAAACTACGACGGGTTATTCCACGGCGCTGGTCATGCTTAGCAGTAAGTGGATAATAATAACAATTAATATATAATCTACATACTAATTATTACCATATATGGTCACTTCACTTCAATGGCACTTCATCGCTGAAATCGACGGAAATAATTCACCTCTGACCTTTAGTGTCAAAAATGTCATTTAATGAAAGTCATTTCCTCGTTGTGGTTTGCACAAAGAGAGGGGGAGGGGAAAGGGAGAAGGGGGAGGGGGAAGGGAGCGAGTGAAGGAGAAAGAGGAGAGAGGGGTGGATGGGAGATGCGTGAGAGAAGGGATGAGAGGTGAGTGAGAGATGAGTGAAAGAAGGATGTGAGGGTTTAGAGATTGGTGAAAGGGAGGTGAGTGATGAGTGAGAAAGGGATGAGAGATGAGTGTGATAGAGGTGGGAGAGTGGTGAGAGATGAGTGAGATGAGTGAGAGGGGGAGAGAGATGAGTGGTGGAGAGGAGAGAAGGAGGAAAGAATGGGAGAGAGAGTGGGAGAGATAAGTGAGAGGGGGAGAGAGATGAGTGGGGGAGAGTGAGGATATGTTTTGAATCTTATTTTGTTTCACTCATGGGGCTGTGGCGATGTTGGTGCAGAGCCTCGAAGGGTTTAGCTCAGTGGCTCCCAACCATTCTTTACCCATGGATCCCTTTCGGTTCCTATTTCATTCTGGTGGACTCCCATAGCCATTCCATGCTTAAAAAATAATTTTATAGACACTTCTTTCGAAATTCCTATTTCGTTTTTACTCTTTTACTTGTTTCAGTCATTTGACTGGCCATGCTGAAGCACCGCCTTTAGTCGAGAAAATCTACCCAGGACTTATTCTTTGTAAGCCTAGTACTTATTCTATCAGTCTGTTTTTGCCGAACCGCTAGGTTTCGGGGACATAAACACACCAGCATCGGTTGTCAAGCGATGTTGGTGGGGACACAGACACACAGACACACACATATATGCATACATATATACGACAGGCTTCTTTCAGTTTCCATCTACCAAATCCACTCAGAAGGCTTTGGTCGGCCTGAGGCTATAGTAGAAGATACTTGCCCAAGGTGGCACGCAGTAGGACTGAACCCGGAACCATGTGGTTGGTAAGCAAGCTACTTACCATACAACCACTCGTACGCCACCCGTTCGCTTTTTCTTTTTTTTCTTTTATTTGTTTCAGTCATTTGACTGCGGCCATGCTGGAGCACCGCCTTTAGTCAAACAAATCGACCTCAGGACCTATTTCTTTGTAAGCCCAGTACTTATTTTATCAGTCTCTTTTGCTGAGACGCTAAGTTACGGGGACGTAAACACACCAGCATCGGTTGTCAAATGATGGTGGGGTGGGGGACAAACACACACACACACACACACTCACACACACACACACGCACACACACACACACACACACACACACACACACAAATATGCGATGGGCTTGTTTCAGTTTCCGCCTGCCAAATCCACTCACAAGGCTTTTGTCTGCCCGAGGCTTTGGTAGAAGACATTTGCCTAAGGTGCCACGCAGTCGGATTGAACACGGAGCCATGTGGCTGGTAAGCAAGTTACTTACCACACAGCCACTCTGGTGCCTATGGGTACGTTTGCAAAAACACTTTCTTTGAGAACACGTTCCAGGACCCGGGAACAAGTTAACTATTCAAAATGTTAGATAAAGAAACCAAGCTGTTTCTTGCAATAAATACAAGATAAATGCAAAAGTTTGTAATGAACACATGGTCCGGGGTTCAGTCCCACTTCGTGGCACCTTGGGCAAATGTGCCCTACTATATAGCTTCGGGTCGACCGAAGCCTTGTGAATGGATTTGGTAGACGGAAACTATATATATAGTTTACGAAAAAAACAAAAGACGAACACAGGTGGTGTACAAAACAAACAGATGTATTAGTATGACGCTCAGGAATAGAAAAAGTCTTCTATGTTTCGAGCCTACGCTCTTCTACAGAAAGGGACACAGAAAAAATACGGAGAGAAAAAAATGTGTGTAGTGGCTAACGATCTATCATGGCGATATATATATATATATATACACACACACACACACGAAGGAGTCCTAGAAAGTTCCTGGCTTTGGGTCAAAGAAAATACTGTAGTATCAGTTAGTTATAATTTTATTGAACATATTCTCCTCTCAGATTCACACACTTATTGCTGCGGTCCTTCGGTTTTTCTAAGCTCAGTAAAAGAACTTGGTATAGGCCTTTCGTGGTACCCTTAAAGCCAGAAACTTTTCAGCACCTCTTCGTATATTAATAAGTTTTCATTGAAGTTGCAAGAGTAGAGAAATTCCAGCTATTTCAAACCAAAACTAAGAAATCATTAATAGCAGAACTGATACGATAGGCGGCGTTGAGTAAAGGAAGTTGCTGCCGAACCGCGACTTTGACCTCGTTACCATTTCCGGTTTTATAGCAATTTCTCTCCACTTGCATCGTTAATGCCCTTTCGAAAATAGCGTGAACAGCATCAATGGCTTTTATTTCCGTATCATCCCCCCCCCTCATCTCAATCTATTTGTGTATTCAAGACCTCGTGCCTGTGAAAGATATCAATGGTTTGGAACAAATACATTACGTAGCTGTGGGAAACTGACCAAATTTCCGACATTCACGTCAAAAATCTGCCGGAATTATTTATTCTTCCCATTTTTGGTTTTTGTCTTTTTTGGCGCTTTTTGCTTGTTTTTGTTGCTATTATTTTCATTGGTTGGTGGACAAGCAGCAATTTATTTTATTGATCTTAAAAGGAACAAGGGTTTTGTTTCATCCGCACATTTCCATAACGCGTCTATGTGCTCCCTTTTTTTTGCATTGCCCCCCTCTCAACATATCCATTCTAACTATTACTGGTCTATGTTATTTGTTACTGTACCCTTTAATTACGTATCTTTTTACCACTGACATATGCACACATTTATGCACATATAGTACTTCATGGTGTCCTACATGTCTACCCCCATGTATGCACATCTGGGTATGGATTTATATGTTATCCATGTGTGCATATCTTTAGATATGTGTTTGATTTTTATATATAGATACCGACATATATGAGCGTTTGTGTATCTGCGTATATATGTATGTATCGCATATATATATATATATATATATTATATATAATATATATATATATTATATATATACAATTTATTATGTGTGTGTATTTATATCTATGTGTGTGCCCCTTCTCTCTTTACAACGGTATGTGTATATTTGACTGTTTTTTATATGTATACCTTAATCGTACATCTAGAAGAAGTCAATGAGAGCTCTACCGAAGAGGAATCTATCTGTCCTCGTACCTTTCAGCCTTGTCCACCAAACGACCTCTTTCGCTACAGCCACCAGGCAAAGGAAAACTCACGTGCAACTATGCCTCTACACACGTATGAGCAAATATACACACACTCTTCTCCTTATTAGATAATTTTTCTCCCATATTATGTGCACATTTTTGTACACTTATGTCTACCCTTCTACTCATAGATTTTCTTATATCCATATTGGCACTACACCCCTATAACTGGAATACCACTACGACCTTGCTACCATTACATATCCTTCTCATATAATACTAAGCTGGGTTATTACTTATAAAATAACCGTTTTTTTATATATACTCAAATAACCTAACACATCAATATCCTAAGCTTTATCCATTTTTTAAACTCTTCTCTTTCCCCGCTCACTTATCTCCCCTACATTTATTTATTTTATTTAGTTGACCAATCTTTTATTTCCAATTTCAATTTCGCTTTTTTCATCTTTATAGACAACAAGTACATACGGTTTTAATTGTAATATCAACAATTTTTTCTGTTTTTACTTACTTTTTATGCTTTATCATTAATAAGTATTGCCATTTTTTAAATTGTTTTATTCTTTTATATGTTTCAGTCCAATGACTGTGGCCATGCTGGAGCACCGCCATTGTAATCATCTTTCCACTTTCCACCTTTGTTGGAGCGGCTTTTGGTGAAGGACGGACTCCGATGCTACTGCCCTCTTTTGATTTTCTTGCTTAGATATTGGCTCATCCGGGATCTCGGCGAGCCAGAGATCAAGTTCACGTTTGAAAACGTCTCATCCACTCGATGGAGGCTCCTCAGATGCTTCGGCAGACAGTTAAACAGCTGTGGGCCCCCGAAACCCAAGCTATTGCAGTACATCGTCGTTGCCCGAGATGTGTGTATGTGTGTCTACGTGTGGGGTTGTGTGTGTGGAGTAACTATACTTTACTCTGTGTATGTGTGCGTGTGTGCGAGCGTGTGTATGTGTATGTGCGTGTAGTTGAGTGTGCATGTATGTGTGCGTGTATATGTATGCATGTATGTATGTATGAATGCATGCATGCATGCATGTATGTATGTATGCATGTATGTATGTATGTATGTATGTATGTATGTATGTATGTATGTATGCATGCATGCTGCTGCATGTATGTATTATGTGTGTATGCATGCATGCATGCATGTATGTATCTATGTATGTACGTATGTATGCATGTATGTATGTATGTATGTATGTATGCATGCATGCATGTATGTATGTATGTATGTATGTATGTATGCATGCATGCATGCATGCATCATTATGTATGTATGTATGTATGTATGTATGTATGTATGTATGTATGTATGTATGTATGTATGTATGTATGCATGCATGTATGTATATATGTATGTATGTATGCATGCATGCATGCATGTATGTATGTATGTATGTATGTATGCATGCATGCATGCATGCATGTATGTATCTATGTATGTATGTATGTATGCATGTATGTATGTATGTATGTATGTATGTATGTATGTATGTATGTATGCATGCATGTATGTATGTATGTATGTATGTATGTATGTATGTATGTATGTATGTATGTATGTATGTATGTATGCATGCATGCATGTATGTATGTATGTATGCATGCATGCATGCATGTATGTATGTATGTATGTATGTATGCATGCATGCATGCATGCATGTATGTATGTATGTATGTCATGTATGTATGTATGTATGTATGTATGTATGCATGCATGTATGTATGTATGTATGTATGTATGCATGCATGCATGCATGTATGTATGTATGTATGTATGTATGTATGTATGTATGTATGTATGTATGTATGCATGCATGCATGCATGCATGTATGTATGTATGTATGTATGTATGCATGCATGCATGTATGTCTGTATGTATGTATGTATGTGATGCATGCATGTATGTATGTATGTATGTATGTATGTATGCATGCATGCATGTATGTATGTATGTATGTAATGTTGTTATGTATGTATGTATGCATGCATGCATGCATGCATGTATGTATGTATGTGTGTATGCATGCATGCATGCATGTATGTATCTATGTATGTACGTATGTATGCAT
>NW_021832117.1:15000-22500 GCF_006345805.1 Octopus sinensis
TGTATGTATGTATGTATGTATGAATGCATGCATGTATGCATGCATGTATGCATGCATGTATGTATGTATGTATGCATGCATGCATGGATTCATGTATGTATGCATGCATGCATGCATGCATGCATATATGTATGTATGTATGTATGCATGCATGCATGTATGTATGTATGTATGTGTGTATGTATGTATGTATGTATGTATGTATGCATATTGTAAGAAGTGAATGTTCCTCGCAAGACTCAAGTTTCACGCACGTGCGATCTTCAGGTGACACCTATATATTATTACCTAGAATATCGTCAGGCATTCACAGCCCTCTACCAGTCGGGCAATGAAATCGGTGGATGTTCCATCGCCTTGACCTTCGAAACGTGGAGTAGATGAAACTAAGGCGACTGAAGAAGGGGGAATATTCCTTGTTTGTATGTCCTGTCTCTATTTTTCGTTGTTTAAAATTAATGTCCATTTCCTTGTTTTGTGTTTATGTGTTTCGTTTCTCATTGTGTTCGACGTTTTTTGGTGTCTGTACCCATATAGCATGTATATATACATGTAGAGGTAGGTACGTACATATATGTATGATATATGCATATGTTTTATTTATAATTTATTATTATATTATCACTTCACTTCACTTTGACCGAACAGTCCGTCAGGTCACAGCACGCTGTCCACTCCTCTCTGGATCGCGCCTTTCTCATCCACGTGATCCCAACGTCCTCTTGAAATCGTCACTCCACCGTCGTGCTTAACGTGCGTCCACCGATTATCGGTGAGCAGGGCGACGTGTCCAGCCCATCTATACTTGCTGCGAGTATACTCCTCGATGACATCTCTCACGCCGGACTTCTTTCTGATGATGTTGCTATTTATGTGCTCTCTCAACGAGATACCAAGCATTGACCTTTCCATGGCTCTTTGAACCGTTATCAGTCTTTGCTCTTCTCTCTTTGTGGTAACCCATATTTCACAACCATATAACATTGCAGGCAGAACTGCACTGTTAACGATAAGCGCAGAAGCGTGAAACTCGGATCTCGAGAGGAACGTTCGTTCCGACAATATGTGTGTGAGTGTGTATACATACATATATAATATATATATATGTATATATATATGTGTGTATATATATATATTTATATATGTATGTATATATGCATATATATATAAATGTGTATGTATATATATATGTATACATGTATGTATATATATATATATAATATATGTATGTATGTATAAATATGTCTCTTCCTTTTCATTGTACACTGTGTATACTTACCTTTTCTTTATCTCTTTTCTTACCATTTCCTTATATGTAACCCCGTCTTACACTTTAAGCTTGTTTTTGTATCGTCTCCCCTCATCCTTCGCCCTGGCGGCAAATGAAATCATCATCATCATCATCATCATCATCATCATCATCATTATTATTATATTATTATTATTATTATTATTATTATTATTATTATTATTATTGAGTGAGAGAGCAGTGCATGCCATCAAAGTGACACTGGGGTAAAAATATACAAAGCCCAATATACCCATCATGACTATTATTTCGCTTAGATGTAGCGATACTAATTGGTGTAATAATGTGTGTGCGTGAGCGCGCGCGCATGTAGATACCTACACATGCTTATTATATACATATTATATACATACGTATATAATATGCATATATATATATATATATATATATATATATATATATAATACATACACATATATATATACATATATATATATATATATATATATATATATACATATATACATATATACATACATATATATATATATATACACAGACACACACACACACACACACCACACATATCTATATATATATATATATATATATATGTATGTATGTATGTATGTATGTATGTATACACACACACATATTGTCGGAACGAACGTTCCTCTCGAGATCCGAGTTTCACGCTTCTGTGCTTATCGTTAGCCACCATATTAAGAAACCAGAAGTGAAGAATACAATGGATAATGTAATCAAAGATTACACAGCGTCTACAAATAAGATTGGGTGGTCGTGGGTGGAACGTCTTTCATCTCGGTCTGCGAGAAGGCGGTGAGCTGGCAGAAACGTTAGCACGCCGAGCGAAATGCGTAGCCGTATTTCGTCTGCCGTTACGTTCTGAGTTCAAATTCCGCGAGGTCGACTTTGCCTTTCATCCTTTTGGGTTCGATTAAATAAGTACCAGTTACGCACTGGGGTCGATATAATCGACTTAATCCGTTTGTCTGTCCTTGTTTGTCCTCTCTGTATTTAGCCCCTTGTGGGTAGTAAAGAAATAGGTATTTCGTCTGTTTTTGCGTTCTGAGTTCAAATTCCATACATGTATATATATATATATATATATATATATACATACACATATATACATATATACATATATACGTTCTGAGTTCAAATTCCACCTGAGCCCTGGGGTGGATGTTATTGGCCTACCACCTCAGCCGAAATTACAGGCCTTGTACCAAAATTTGAAACCGCTGTTTCACTTAGCAAAGGCAGCGAGATGGCAGACACGTTAGCGCACCGGGCAAAATGCTTAGCGGCTGTTTGTCCGTTTTGCGTTCCAAGTTCGAATTCCGCCGAGGTCGACTTCGCATTTTATCCTTTCAGAATCGATAAAATAAGTACCAGTTGAGCACTGGGGTCGATGTAATTGACTTAACCTCACCTCAGAAATTGCTGGCCTTGTGCCAAAAAAGAAATCATTTATAAGTCCGCCAAAACAAAATAAATAACAGCAACGTACCCTGTCACTTACTCTCTGCCACCCTCAACACCTCCCTCCCTCATTCTCTCTCTCTCCTCTCTCTCCCTCTCACTTATACTACATCGTGCTCAGCCCCACCTCCTTCCATCTCTCTACTCACCCCACCTTTTTCTGCTCTTCACTCTCTCTCTTCTTCTTAATTCCTCTCGTCTCTGTTTCCTTCATTCATTCCTTGTCTATCTTTTGCCCTTCTTTCTTCCTCTTTCGCTTTTTCCATTAACTCTTTCCATCCCTCTCTCTTTATATTCTCCTCTCTCTTTCCCTCTTTCATCCCCCCTCTCTGTCTGTCTATCTGTCTGTCGCGCTCTCTCTCTCTCTCTTTCTCTGTCTCTCTCTGTCCCTCTCTTTCTCTGTCTCTCTTTCTCTCTCTTTTTCTCTCTCTCTTTCTCTGTCTCTCTCTCTGTCCCTCTCTTTCTCTCTGTCTCTCTCTCTCTTTCTCTGTTTCTCTCTGTCCCTCTCTTTCTCTCTGTCTCTCTCTCTCTCTTTCTCTGTTTCTCTCTCTCTCTCTCTCTCTCTCTCTCAGTTTTACTACATCTCATTCAGGCCATCACCCTTCATTTCTAGACTCTCACCTCATCTCTCTCATCCTCTCTCTCTCTCTTCCATTCTCTCTCCCCCCTTTCCGTCTCACCATTTGACAACTCCTCCATTTCTCTTCCACACGTCTATCATTCTCCCCACCCAACCCCGGTCTGCTCTGACTCCCCCTCTGTCTCCCTCTTTCTCTCCCCTCTCTCCCCTTCCTCTCCCTCTCCCCTGCCTCACAATTTGACAACCCCCTCCATTTCTCCCCCTCACAATTATCATTCCCCCACCCTCTCTCCCTCACACACCCATCTTCCATAACACACCTCCCCTCCTCCTTAGCCCCATCCCCTCATGCGCCCTTTGACCTTTATCACAACCAACGTAAAAGCTGGTGTAGTCAACGGCTACACTCATCCCCCCACTCACCCTTAAGTACCACTCACACTTGACACAGATTATAGAAAACGCGACGACTCTTCACTCGTCATACTTTGCTTTTATTGTTCTGGTTATTGTTGCTGTCGTAGCTTTTTATTTATTTATTTATTTATTTATTTATTTATTTACTTGTTTCAGTCATTAGCCTGCGGCCATGCTGAAGCAGCGCCTTGAAGAATTTTCAGTCGAATGAATCGACTCCCCAGGACGTAAACACACCAACATCGGTAGTCAAGCGATGTTGGTGGTGGTGGGGGGACAAAAACACACACACACCACACACACACACACACACATATATATACGATGGGCTTCTTTCAGTTTCCGTCTGCTAAATCCACTCACAAAGCTTTAGTCGACCCGAGGCTATACTAGAAGACAAGTGGAACTCAACCCGGAACCATGTGGTAAGCAAGCTACTCACCACACAGCCACTGCCGAACCGCTAAGTTATGGGGACGTAAACATACCAACGCCGGTTGTCACGTAGTGGTGGGGGACAAACACAAGCGCAAAGACACCTGCACACACATACACACACATACACACATTACATGCACACGCAAGTAAGCAAAACAAGGTGGATAAAATAGTACTCGAATACCAAAGGTAGAGTAATATGCATTTATTAGAGCTGCAAAATTTTAACAAAACTGTTAATCAGCGTTTCACGTTTCCGTTCATCAGAACTGCCGACGAACGGTAACGCGAAACTCTGAGTAACAGTTTTGCGAAAAGTTTGCAGCTTCAGTAAAAGTACATACATACATACATATATGCATACATACAGGCGCAGGAGTGGCTGTGTGGTGAGTAGCTTGCTTACCACATGGTTCTGGGTTGAGTCCCACTTGTCTTCTACTATAGCATCGGGCCAACCAAAGCCCTGTGAGTGGATTTGGCAGGCGGAAACTGAAAGAAACCCATCGTATATATATATGTATGTGTGTGTGTGTGTGTGTGTTCTGTGTCTGTGTTTGTCCCCCCAGCATCGCTTGACAACCGATGTTGGTGTATTTACGTCCCCGTAACTTAGAGGTTCGGCAAAAGAGACCGATAGAATAAGTGCTCGGCATCCAAAGAATAAGTCCTGGGGTCAATATGCTCGACTAAATGACTGAAAGAGATAAAAGAATAAAACGAATATGAATACACGGCGGGCTTCTTTCAGTTTCCGTCCACCAAATCCACTCAAAAGGCTTTGGTCGGCCCGAGGCTATAGCAGAAGACACTTGCCCAAGGTGCCACGCAGTGGGACTGAACCCGAAGCTAGCTTCTTACCACACAGCCACGCCTGCATACTGCTGTTGTTGAATCCGCTCTTAACTACATTGTCTTAACTTTTAGGAAAGTTTGGATGAGTTCGGAGAAATTAGTCCTCTCAATAAAATTAATAGACGTTATATTTCCGTGTTCTTTTCTCTCTTGTTTATTGTATATTATCATACTCATATACACGCGCACAATCGTTAGTTTTCGGCCATGTACTTTTTTCCAGATTCTATGATACTTCCTCCTTTTCCTCCACTCTGAACTTTTCCCTCTTTCTGACGAAGAGCCGTGTTCGAAACGTCATTTCAGAGTCGAGCGTACAATTTCCTGTAAGTTAGAGCGTCTCATGGTCCCAGCAGACAAAATGGAAAAAAGCGTTGCCCCTGGGGCAAAATCCTTTGCGGTATTTGCTCTGGCTCTTTATTTCGAGTTCAAATCCCGTTGAGGACAACTTCGCTTTTCACCTTTCCGAGCTCGATGAAATAAAGTACCAGTAAAGCACTAGATTCGTTGGTATCGACAAGTCCCTTTCCCCTCAAAATTGCAGACATTTTGCCTAAATCAGAAACAATTATTAATATTGTGGTTAGACAGAATCGTTAGAACATCGGACAAAATGCCCGACGGTATTTCTTCCGATTCTATGCATTCTGAGTTCAAATCCTGCCGAGGTTAACTTTGTCTTTCGTTCTCTTGAGATCGATAAAATAAAGTACCAATCAAATAAGGGAGTCGAGAGATAAGCGCAAAGTGACGAAACCATTCCGCGCGCACCTCGGACAGGTCGAGTTGACAGCACTGTGGTGCCCGTAGAGTTTATTTCGAACGGACAATATCCCCTACTATCTCTATTACTCACTAGCACTGCAAGGCCAGAGATTTCTGGAAATTGTTAATGAGGTCCCCACCTGAAAGTCCTCTGGAACAGAACAACCAGTTGATGATCTTCATCAACACTGAAAATGGAAAATATTTCAAAGACGGTTTACAATTTGTCCGATGAGGGACGGTTACAAAAAAAGATGAAGCGAAAGAAAGGGATGGTGAAATGAGATAAAACCATACATAGTATAAAAAGTATGTGAACACATCTATGATGCAAGAGGAACTCCAGCTTGGGCCAATCAAGGGACTCCACAGCACCAAGATCATCTTGACCATCAAAGGCACAAGCCCTCGCTCAACTGTTGTTCTCTAATCTACAGACGCGTGCTTAGAATAAGTGCATTCACCCAAACTATTATTGCCACAGTCACTCATCTTTTCACAAATTCACCGGGAGAGAACAATTATCTCTCCAACTTCACTTTTCAAGTAGAACTTTAAAAAGATCGATGAGGATTGACCGAAGAGGAAAGTGTCTTTCTTCAATAATTTCAGCCTCGTCCATGGCACAGCCTCTTTCGCCAGAACAACAAGGCAGTACCCGAATAGTTAGGGTACTATGTTTGTTTTTCGTTTTGTTTTGTTTTTGTTCAGAGACAGAAAGAGAGAAAATATTAAAAAAAGTTAGAGAACCCTTTTCTCCCCACCTTCATTTTCTGAGTAGAACTTAAGAAAAGAAACCAAAAAAACCCCAAAAAACAATAGCGTTTTCAAATATTAGTACAAGGCCGGAAATTTTTAAGCGTAAGCTTTTAGTCGATTACACTGACTCCAATACATAACTAGTACTGGAAAGCAAAGTTGATCTTGGTGGGGTTTGGAGTCATTGTAAAGAACCCTAAGAAATGCAGCTAAGCATTTTGTCCGACGCGCTAACGATCCGGCCATTTTGTCGCCTTAATAATAATAATAATAATAATAATAATAATAATAATAATAATCGTTTCTATTATAGGCACAAGGCCTGAAATTTTGGGAGAGAGGATAAGTCGATTACGTCGACCCCAGTGCGTAACTGGTAATTATTTTATCGAATCCAAAAGGATGAACGGTAAAGTCGACCTCGGCAGAATTTGAACTCAGAGCGTAAGGTCGGACGAAATGCCACAAAGCATTTTGTCCGGCACGGTGATGATTTCTTTCTTGACCACAAAGAGTTTACATCAAGAAAAAAACTTATGGACGGTACAGGACAAAACATTGAAAGTGTGCGTGTGTGTTGTGAGGGTTTCGTGAGTAAACAAGTTTACCGTATAAAAAGAATGCTTTCTTTTTTGGTCAAAAATGACCATCCCCAAATATAACAATGAAATGCTTTCTGTATTAATCACCAGGGGTCGACAAAAACATCGTGGAAAGTAGAGGACGATAAACATTTAAAAATAAGAGGCAAACAGCAAGATGGCGACGTATCAGGAAGAAGACAATCCACTGGAGGAGAGGAAAGTCGGTCGAGTCCTGAAGAAATTGATGTGTATGTGAACGTCAGTGTGTGTGTGTGTGCGTGTGTGTATAGTAGTGAGGATGTATGTGTGCGTGCATGAGAGTCTATGTATGGGTGTGTGTGAGAGCA
>NW_021832117.1:25000-29188 GCF_006345805.1 Octopus sinensis
CTATCTATCTATCTATCTATCTATCTATCTATCTATCTATCTATCTATCTATCTATGTATGTATGTATGTATGTATGTATGTATGTATGTATGTATGTATCTATCTATCTATCTATCTATCTATCTATCTATCTATCTATCTATCTATGTATGTATGTATTTATCTATCTATCTAATGTATATCTATCTATCTATCTATCTATCTATCTATCTATCTATCTATCTATCTATCTATCTATCTATCTCTTTACTCTTTTACTTGTTTCAGTCATTTGACTGCGGCCATGCTGGCGCACCGCCTTTAGTCGATCAAATCGACCCCGGGACTTATTCTTTGTAAACCCAGTACTTATTCTATTGGTCTCTTTTGCCAAACCGCTAATTGACGGGGACGTAAACACACCAGGGGGACGAACACAGACACACAAACAACACACACACACACACACACACACACACATATATATATATATATATACGACAGGCTTCTTTCAGTTTTCCGTCTACCAAATCCACTCACAAGGCATTGGTCGGCCCGGGGCTATAGCAGAAGACACTTGCCCAAGATGCCACGCAGTGGGACTGAACCCGCAACCATGTGGTTGCTTAGCAAGCTACTTACTACACAGCCACTCCTGCGCCTATCTATCTATCTATCTATCTATCTATCTATCTATCTATCTATCTATCTATCTATCTATCTATCTATCTATCCTTTTCCCTTTTATGTTTCTGTCATTTGACTGCTGACATGCTGGAGCAGCACCTTTAGTCGAACAAATTGCCCCTAAGTCGTATTCTTTATAAGCCTGGTACTTATTCTATCGATCTCTTTTGCCGGGGGCGTAAACACACCAACATCGGTTGTCAAGTGATGGTGGTGGGGGGGGGGAGGACAAACACAGACACAGGCAAACACACACACATACACATACGCACACACACACACACACATATATATATATGACGGGCTTGTTTCAGTTTCCGTCTACTAAATCCACTCATAAGGCTTTGGTCTGCCCGAGGCCATAGCAGAAGACACTTGCCCAAGGTGCCACGCAGTGGGACTGAACCTGGAATCATGCATATATACATATATGTATATACTTACATATAATGTATATACATCCTGTATATACAGGATGTCATAAAACGTAAGCAACACGAAATACGAAATACGAAAACACGGAATACGAACTTTTGTTTGCGAACAACGAAAGAAACAAGTGGAAAACAAGACAAGAAAGATAAGCAACGACTCTTCATCAGTCGTCGGCTGTTTTATCTACTCCACATTTCGAGCAATTACGACAAGATGACTCTTCGAGAAAACAGTTGCTCTTACAAAAGCAAAATAAAATTTGGGATTTGCGGACGATCAAAGATGGTAAAATCTCCTGTCAAAGCTTGTTCTTCCAGCCTTCGTCACATCACTTCGTTATGCCTTAGCAAACCTTACTGTTTCTTTTCACTGTCCCGTTTTTGTTATCAACTTTGACCCTCTACAAATCCTAAATTTATTTTGCTTTTTCGGGAGGAACTGTTATCTCGAAGAGACATCTTGTAATTGCTCGAAATATGGAGTAGATAAAACAGCCGACAACTGATGAAGGGTCGTTCTTTATGTTACTTGTCTTGTTTTCCATTTGTTTCTTTCGTTGTTCGCAAAAAAGTTCGTATTCCAGGTTTTCGTATTTCATGTTGTTTACGTTTTATGACGTCCTGTACCCATATATGCGTGCGTATATACATATATATGTAAGTATGTACTTATATGTATATGTTGTATATGTATGTATATATGTGCACATATGCATATATATATATTTATATTTTTTATATAATTTTATGTTTGAACGTCACACATCCACGCATCAAATAAGTTTATCTATATCTATATAATATATATATATACACACACACACACACATATATACATATATATACATATATATATACATTATATATATATACATAGACACACGCGCGCACACACACACACACACACACACACACACACACATATACATATTTATATATATGTTTTCAGACATGTACGTATATAAGTGAGTGTTGACGTATGCGTATACGTGTGTGTATATATAAAATACTCCCTTATATTTCACAAATGTACGCCTTTATTAATAAGTCTCTCATCATAGGCCTTCATTTTGTTTCTCTCTCCCCCTCTCTCCACGTCTATACATCCACGCACACACACACACACATACACGTACTTATATACATACATACACACATGCATACGTACATACATACATACATACATGCATACACACATACATACATACATACACACATACATACATACACATACATACATACATACACACATACATACATGCATACATACATACACACATACATACATACATACAAACATACATACATACACATACATACATACATACATACATACATATACATACATACATACACATACATACATACATACAATACATACATACATACATACATACATACATACATACATACATAAATACATACATAAATACATACATACATCCCCACACATATATATATTACACACCTGCATTGCACACATAATTCGTGTCTGCTTTAGGGTTGATCGTGTTTCACAAATAACCTGATCTGTGTCAGGTGTGGGTATAAAAACAAATCTCTGAACGTAAGATTCATTCCCGTTACTTGAGACCACAACGATCCTGTTGGTGTTGTGTTCAGTCCCAGTGTGTAGCACGATAGGCAAGGATCTTTTGCTATAGACCCGGGTTTATATATGCCCGTTGTGTATGTGTGTGTACATTATATGACATATAAAGGGTAAAGACCCTCTTACGTTATGAATGATCATGGGATTGCACCTAGAAAATCCCTCTCCGAGGTACATGTCGTTTATAGAAGGCCAGCAAACGTCTATGCTTATCGGCGTCTCTTCTCCACGCCTCATAATTGTGAGGCCAACATAATTGTGAATCCATGCGCCTTCACACGCACACACACAAAGTATGAATGTATATATATATTTAGATTCAAATGAATATGGTACTTAATTTAGATGCACCAGAATTCTGTATACCTTCTCTATAATATTGCCACTTGATTTGAAAATTTTTGTATTAATGGAAAACCTCTATAATTGGCTGATGAGTACTCAGCATCTTAAATCTGTTGTAGTACTTACAACATTTAATAAAATGATGTAGTACGAAACAATCGTACCAATTACCGGAGTCATTCTTGTTTCTTATTTTGAGTATATTATATATATATATATATATATATATATATATATATATATATATACTGTATATATATGTATATATATATACATGTTTGTATATACACACACACAGATATATATATATAATTAATATATGCACCACACACACACACACACACACACACACACATAAATATATATATCAAAAATTTAACGAAAACACAACAAACAGACAATTTTACAGAAACATTAAAAGCAGAAAATCTGTAGCTAATTCCTCATCAGTCAACATTCAAAAGATCATTACAATTTCGTGTCTTTAACTTTGACGTTCTCTTCTTTCTTATTATTTACTTTTTTGTGGCGCCATTGGCGAAAAACCACAGAGCAATGACGAAAACATCCACACATGACAGGCTTCCACACAGCTTCCGTCTACCAATTTCACTAACAAAATATTAGCTGGCCAGGATCTACAGATGTCACTTTCCCAAGATGCCACGCAGTGGAACTGTATACGTTGATAAGAGAACAATAACAACAATGGAAAACTCCATATGGAAGCTGAAAGAATATATTGCTGATTTTAACACCAAATAGATTTCTAAAGCTGAACAGGCTATATGCCACTGGGTCCCGAAAAATATTAACAATGTACAGCGAGATATACTCATATCTCGATGAACTTCAAAAGCTACGAATTAAATACCAGAGCTGATTTCTCTTCAGTAGGTGGCTAACTGTGACATATATCTTTTCAGTGTGTGGTTAATCCCACCCAAAATAGAGTTGTCCATAATCTTCCGAACTCAGAGCAGTCTCGGTTCATACTAAGTACCCCTGCTCTCGTTTATTTTTGACTTGCTTCTGGCAATTTTCCACATTGATAATCACACTTTACATTCATATCCGTTACATACACCAGTTAAAGAAATACGTTCATGCATTTTGACAAGTCACATAAT
>NW_021832118.1:0-2500 GCF_006345805.1 Octopus sinensis
TGTGTATGTGTTTCTGCTCCTATGTGAATGAGTACATATATATATGTGTGTGTGTGTGTGTGTATGCATGCAATGTACGTATGTAGCTTAATGAGACTTCGAAACCGGAACTACGAAGCTATGTACTCTTAAATATAATAGAAATGTTGTGGAATATTATTGATTAATTCTGTACAGGTGTGTGTGTGTGTGTGTAAGTGTATGTGTGTGCATGTATGTATGTGTATGGTTAGCATGTGTTACCACTAGCGTCCCACAATATGACCCAGTCATTACACTTTATATTACCATCTGTGCAGAGTTTTTGTTCTTCAAATTTATTGTCGACAATTCATTTGCTTAATTCACTTGCGCCACCTTGTGCCTACTTATCTGGCAGTATCGCAAGAGCCTCACCCGAAATACTATACTTTGTTAATTCACATTCTTTTTTTTATAGTTCCTAGTTCAAATCCCGACAGGACCAACTTTGCATTTCATTCTCTCGAGGTCGATAAAATAGAATACCAATCTAATACTTGGGTCGGTAAAATAAAGTACTGGGATTGAAATAATCGATTTAATTTTACATTGAAAATTGTTATCCATGAGCCAAAATATGAAATAATAATTATTATTGAGTGAGAGAGCAGCGCATGCCATCAAAGTGACACTGCGGTACAAATATATGAAGCCCAGTATACCCGTCATGAATACCCGTCTGATAAGGGTACATCAGCCACATGCATCGCAACCATATGTGCGCGACACGGTGATCTCATATTAAGATAAATAGCGCATGACCTTGCAGGTGGTTTCCTGATAGAATTTTCTTCAGGTTGAGTAGCCAATCCTGCTCAATAGGTCCCTGAATAAGGGTTGTCTAAGGATGTTGAACGAAACATCCATGTTTCCAGAGGTGAATTAGTCAAACTCCAAAGAATCCCTCTCAACACATGGCTATGGTGCTCCCTCAACTTCTGTCCGTGATCAGAGATGCACATATTGTCAATTATGCTCAACAGGTTATAGTCAAACAACTGACAAGCAAATCTGTGGTATTGAGCAGGATATTTGCTGTAGCCCATCTTTTATCATCATCATCATCCTTGTTCGACCGTGGTCGAGACAATGGAATTTACCATGCTACGCCAGACTTCACGATCCATCATGGCATTACGGAGGTGCTGGATGCCTGTATCCCTGGAGAACGTGATCAGAGACAGGACCTGGCAAAGCAGGGTCTGGACCTATATCCGCAGGTATACCATTAGGTCTGGTTCCCTGGGGAAGAGGAACCCTGGTGCAGTTAATTGCAAACTCCATAGTCTTTTCAAATGGCTAATAATGTGTGCGCGCGCCACTACTACACACATTGGAAAGCATTGTACAACCAAGTACTAAAGAAGATCTTTCCTCCTCCATGAAACAAAGCTGTTCCCGCTGGACGTCAACCCAGTATTTCTAAGCTACGGACCGAGTGATTTATTGTAAGGTTATCTCCCTAGATAGATTGCCTTCACTACGGCTAAGGGGCCCTTTCTACCCCACTGACACAGGTTGTACTGGTTTACAGTTTACCAGTAGTAGGATCCGATGCTGCATACATCAGACCCGACATGATAACACTTCCAAACAGTTAAGGTCAGAAGCCATGAGAGCCAGTGCCTGGTATTGCATCAAGGTGTTTATTATTATTATCATTATTTAAGACGTCGTAGGGTATCCAATATCGTGATGTTGTTGATTGAAGATATTGCGTCAACCGTGGGGTTTGTACTGCCTGTCAAGTAACAGCAAGGACCTCAGAGAGACAGTGATTTATGCAATATGCATGCAGTTACAAGTAATGTCTATTTTTGCAATACACCTAGATTGGAGAGTATTTCTAAAGTTTCCAGACGTTTTTTCAGGCTGGGTGGTATTATTATTATTATTGCTTTTGTATAGCTTCTAACGCTGGAGGTGTATTACTGTGCTAGCAGTTAAGTACCAGTGAACTAAGATAAAACATCTTATTTTTCGAGCACCTTCCGGAGTATTCGAGCGGTTCCAAGCAGTGCTGTTTTCTGCAAGTGCTCCACCCTTATTGCAGCCCCTATTTGTTCCATGTACCTTTCGAGATTTGTGCTCACTTTTCCCAGGGCTCCGACAATTATTGGTACTACTGCTACCTTTTTCATCGACCACAACTGCTTAACTTCCCAAGCTAACCTGTCATCTCTCTCGACTTTTCTTTCTTCCTTATCGCATACCTTGTTGTCAACTGGGCATGCTATATCTATGTTCCAGCATAGTTTGTTTTTTTTCTCAATTAAGACTATGTCCGGCTTCCTATTCTCTATCTCATGGTCGCACTGAATCATAAAATCCCATAGGATCTTTGTATTTCCATTTTCGACGGTGCCTTCAGGTTTTTTGTCGCACCACCTTTTTGCTCTGTCAAGTCCATACTTATTGCAAAGTGTCCAATGGACAAGCCAGGCTATATTGTCGTGACATCTCTTATATTCCCTCTAGG
>NW_021832118.1:7500-30000 GCF_006345805.1 Octopus sinensis
TAAAATGTGTTAGTTTACAGTGATCTTGTGTGAAAATTTTGAAGTGAATGAATATTGTATAATGGTAGACACAGCAGCAGCACGGCAGTAATAGCAGCAGCGTTATGTGATAAAGATTAACTTTCTACAGAGCTATTTTTGGTTTTTATGCTCAAGCATTGCTGTGAAGTTAAAGAAGCTCGCTTTTACAACCAGGTGGCTTCGGGTTCAGCTTCACTGTGTGACACCTTAGTCTAGTACCTTCTCTTATTGCTTCGACCCCATTCAATGCCTTGTGAGTGAATTTGGTAGACGTTCGGAACGCTGTGTATATATATACATGCATACATACACATACATACATACATACATACATACATACATACATACATACATACATACATACATACATACATACATACATACATAAATGTGACTGCGTGTGTACCGTTGGCGATTTTTATTCCTCTGTCTTCCCTTCTCTGGATCTTTCCTTCTCCTATGTTTCCGACGAAGAGCTCCACTCGAAACGTTAATCCCTCCTTCTTCCCTTCCTTCCTGAGCGTCCAATAATACTATATTTGTTCCACGTCCTCGCGTTGTTGTGTTTTCTCTTTGTGTTTTCATGTTTGGATTAACTTTACATACATAAATACATACATCGTTAGCTACTACACACATTTTTTTCTCTCCTTGTTTTTTTCTGTGTCCCTTTCTCTAGAAGAGCGTAGGCTCGAAGCGTAAAAGACTTGTTCTATTCCTGAGCGTTATACCAATACATCTGTTTGTTTTGTACACCACCTGTCTTCGTCTTTTGTTTTTTTTTTCGTAAACTCTCCCTATATGCATATGTATATATGTATGCGTGAAAGCGCATGGCTTAGTGGGTTAGAGCGTAGAGCTTACGATCGTGAGGTTGTGAGTTCGATTCCCGGACCGGGATACGTGTTGTGTTCTTTGGCAAGACATTTTATTTCACGTTGCTCCAGTTAACTCATCTGTAGAAATGAGTTGCGACATCACAGGGGCCAAGCTGTATCGGCCCCTTTGCCTTTCCCTTGGATAACATCAGTGGTGTGGAGAGAGGAGGCTGGTATGCATGGGCGACTGCTAGCCTTCCACAAAGAATCTTGCCCTGACTTGTGCCTCGGAGGGTAACTTTCTAGCTGCAATCCCATGGTCATTCATGACCGAAACGCGTATATATATATATGTGTGTGTGTGTGCATATATTATACATACACACATGCACATACATACATACATACATACATACATACATACATACATACATGCATGCATGCATACACACACATACACATATCTGCCCTGCAGATATAAATATCTCTTTGAAAATCAAAGAAAAAGAGGATATCTATGGACAACTGCTTCGAAACCTCCAGCTTCTATATCCAAACTATGAATTCGAATTCGTGTTCATACCAATAATAATTGGAGCACTAAGTTTTTTTATTAGTAATTGCTCAAAGGAGAATCTGAATAAACTGGGATTTTCAGAAAGAGAAATCGATCGGCTAATTCGTACATTACAAGTGTAATCTGTGAGTGGAACAGTAAAAATATGCATGACTTTTCTCAAGTTACAAACGAGAATTTGTCTGTGTTAACTACATCCCAAAGATGGAGCCTTGTATCTTTGTTGGAAACCTGCTCCCTCCTCATTGGAAGATTTATAATAATTAAAGAAATAGAGGAGACATACATACATGTGTGTGAGTGTTTGCTTGTTCTCCCACCACCACGCCACTTGAGAACTGGTGTTGATATGCTTAGTAAGTTAGCGGTTCGGCATAAGACATCGATAGAATAAATACTGACTTAAAAACACAAGTACTAATGTCGTAGCCCGGTATTTCTTTTATCAGTTTGCTTTTCACCGAACCGATAAGTTACGGAGACGTAAACACACCAACACCGGTTGTCAAACGGTGGTGGGGCAAATACACACATACATGTATAGTAGCAATGCCCCAACATGGCTGCAATCAGACAGCTCACTTCGATATAACATTAAAACACACCTAGATACTTATCTCCCTATCTGTTTTTCTAAACATTAAAATGAACTATCTTACCATCTCTCTGTCTAAATATTTGTATATCAATTTGTATATTTATGAAAATCTGCCCAGCCGTATTTATTATGCGATTTCAAATATAATCCATTAACTTATTACAAAACCATAATATATACGGGAGCACCGTCGTATAAAAAATACAATAAATACATCATAATGAATATAGTATATAAGGTAGCTTAAGTACAAATGCTTAGAGCGTTGTCTATGCAATTAATCTATATTAATAAAAGCGAAATTCTCTCTGTCCGTCTGGGACCTTGTGTCTCAATATGCATTTGTTCTACTTAGACACGTTATGTGTTTTTGGAAATGAGGATGATCGTTAACGTGGAGGTTCCGTTAGAACAAGTTATACTGCGGTTGATACCACGAGAGAATTCAATATGAGTGTTTCTCTCATGATATCTACCGCAGTATAGTTTGTTCGAACAAATCATCTACGTTTAAGTGGGGATAAATATTTGATTAAGGTAAAGACATCACAGAAGCAGAAATTATTGAATAAAAGGCGGCGAGCTGGCAGAAACGTTAGCACGCCGGGCGAAATGTTTAGCGGTATTTCGTCTGCCGCTACGTTCTGAGTTCAAATTCTGCCGAGGTCGACTTTGCTTTTCATCGTTTCGGGGTCGATTAAATAAGTGCCAGTTACGCACTGAGGTCGATGTAATCGACTTAATCCGTTTGTCTGTCCTTGTTTGTCCTCTCTGTGTTTAGCCCCTTCTGGGTAGTAAAGAAATAGGTATTTCATCTGCCGCTACGTTCTGAGTTCAAATTCCGCGGAGGTCGACTTTGCCTTTCAGCCTTTCGGGGTCGATAGATTAAGCACCAGTTACGCACTGGGGTCGAGGTAATCGACTTAATCCGTTTGTCTGTCCTTGTTTAGCCCTTTGTAGGCAATAAAGAAATAAGAAACTATTGAATATCGAACAAAATAAATCGGTTGAATCCCATTGGATTCTAAGTTCCATTCTCACCGAGGTCGACATTACCTTTCCTACTTCAGAGATCGATATTAAAAAAAAAAAAGAACCAGTTCAACATTACTGTCGATAGATTTGTCTGTTCTCGTTATCCTAAAAGCTTAATCGGTTTGTGCATACATTAAGAATCTATGTAAAAGTTTAAGGCGGCGAAACGTTCGGCATTCCAGGCAAAATGCTTAGCAACATTTCCTCCGGTTCTTTAACACGCTGATTTAAAATTTCATCGAGGTTAACTTTGCTTTTCATCCTTTTGGGGTCGTTGTAATCGATTGTCCCCTCCCACTGAAATTCCTGGCCTTGGGACAAAATTTGTTACAGAGGCAGAAACTAGAGAGTATCGAGAACAATGAAGAAGGTACGGATTTGGTTGAACACCCCTTTGGATTGTAAATTTTATTCTCGCCGACGTCGACTTTACCTTTAATTTCCAGAGATCGATATAAAAAAATAAAGAAAATAAACCTATCAATCAAACACTGCAGTCGATAGAATCTACTATTCTCTATACCCTCAAAAATTTATTGATTTGGTGCACGTTAAAAATCGATATATAAGATTGCTCTCTCTCTCTCTCTCTCTCTCTCTTTCATTCTTTGTCACTGTCTTTCTCCTCTTCACCCGGCCAAATATGTGACTTGGTGCATAGATTAGAATTCAATATTTAGTCCAAAGTTCGACTGGCATCGTTGTTGATTTTTGCCTTTCATTCTTTTAATTTCTTTTTTTTTTAAGGTTCAATCGAATATATATACAAAGGTTTCCTAAAACCTAAACATCTTCCTTCAAAAGGGCTTTTACCAAACAGAAAATATTTCAATTCTTTTTTCTTTTTTTCGTATTTTTCACACAACACACACACACACACATACATGTATGCACTCTCTCTCTCACAAATACTCTCTCTCGTACACGCACACGCACGTGCGCACTCTCACACTCACGTACATGCTGATATGTGCCCGAGTGAGGCCGCCTTAACAGTATTATAGGCTCCCGCGGAAATCAATGCACAGGACCCTACAGCATTCATTTATTGACAGCAAGCCAGAACAGCCATAGCTCAGAATTGGGCCACTAAGTTCGTGACTCCGCCTTCCCCCTGGAAAAATCATTGCATAGAACCCTATAGAATTTATTTATTACAACCAAGTCAGAGCATCTGTAGATCAGAAATGGGTTCCTAAATCCGTGAGGGTCTCGCGGAAATCAATGCACAGGGCCCTACAGCATTCATTTATTGACAGCAAGCCAGAACATCCATAGATCAGAATTGGGCCACTAAGTCCGTGACCCCGCCTTCCTCCTGGAAAATCAATGCACAGGGCCCTATAGCATTTATTTATTGACAGCAAGCCAGAACATCCATAGATCAGAATTGGGCCACTAAGTCCGTGACCCCGCCTTCCTCCTGGAAAATCAATGCATAGAGTCCTATAGTATTTATTTATTACAAACCAAGTCAGAGCATCTATAGATCAGAAATGGGTTCCTAAATCCGTGAGGGTCTCGCGGAAATCAATGCACAGGGGCCTACAGCATTCATTTATTGACAGCAAGCCAGAACATCCATAGATCAGAACTGGACCTCTAGACCAGTGAGAACCCTGGTGTGCTAATGCCCGAAGACGATACAGCATCTGAATATGATGTGGCGAGCTGGCAGAAACGTTAGCACGCCGGGCGAAATGCGTAGCTGTATTTCGTCTGCCGTTACGTTCTGAGTTCAAATTCCGCCGAGGTCGACTTTGCCTTTCATCCTTTCGGGGTCGATAAATTAAGTACCAGTTACGCACTGGGGTCGATGTAATCGACTTAATCCCTTTGTCTGTCCTTGTTTGTCCCCTCTGTGTTTAGCCCCTTGTGGGTAGTAAAGAAATAGATATTTCGTCTGCCGTTACGTTGTGAGTTTTAATTCCGCCGAGGTCGACTTTGCCTTTCATCCTTTCGGGGTCGATAAATTAAGTACCAGTTACGCACTGGGGTCGATGTAATCGACTTAATCCCTTTGTCTGTCCTTGTTTGTCCCCTCTGTGTTTAGCCCCTTGTGGGTAGTAAAGAAATAGATATTTCGTCTGCCGTTACGTTGTGAGTTTTAATTCCGCCGAGGTCGACTTTGCCTTTCATCCTTTCGGGGTCGATAAATTAAGTACCAGTTACGCACTGGGGTCGATGTAATCGACTTAATCCCTTTGTCTGTCCTTGTTTGTCCCCTCTGTGTTTAGCCCCCTTGTGGGTAGTAAAGAAATAGATACAGCATCTGAATATGAATAAAAATGTGTGCGTGCAAGTGTGTGTGCGTGTGTGTGTGTGTGTGTGTGTATGTGTGTGTGTGTGTGTGTGTGTGTGTGTTGTGCGTTGAATGTATATTGTGTGATGTATGTGTGTGCTAGACATAAACACTGTCGGTTAAAAGTGAAATGAAAAACAAAAAACGATGTTATGCCACAAAGATAATTTACCACAGTCTGATAAAATAATAATACCTGACGGAAATAAGTAGTGAAATCGATATGATCGATTAAAATCTTTTGAAGTCTGTGCTCCAGCTCGGTCGCACTCCTGTGATTGAAATCAGTTTAAAACAATAATATATTCAGACAGTATTTCATACAAGGCCAACACAGCAATGTTTAAAATCGATTGCAGTGGCAAATTATTACACACTACGCACCACATACACACATACACACACAAATGCGTGCACACAAACATACACACACATAGACATACACAAATACTCGCGAGCACGTATGTATAACACTATGTGTGGGGCTTGTGTCTATAAAACATATATATATATATATATATAGAGAGAGAGAGGTGGGGAGGAGAAAGTGTCAGACAGACAGACAGGTACATGGTACATGGATGGATAGACAGATAAATAAACAGACAGACAGATTGACAAACAGACAGAAGGCATACAGGCAGACAGACAGACAGACAGAGAGAAAGAGAGAGAGGGAGGGGGAGTGTCATATAGTGAGATAGATAGATAGATAGATAGACAGATAGATAGATAGATAGATAGATAGATAGATAGATAGATAGATAGATAGATGGATGGATGGATGGATGGATGGATAGATAGATAGATAGATAGATAGATAGATAGATAGATAGATAGATAGATAGATGGATAGATAGATAATCAGACAGATAAATAGGCAGAAAGACAGACAGACAGATAGATAGATAGATAGATAGATAGTTAGATAGATAGATAGATAGATAGATAGATAGATAGATATTAGATAGATAGATAGATAGATAGATGGATGGATGGATGGATGGATAGATAGATAGATAGATAGATAGATAGATAGATAGATAGATAGATAGATAGATAGATAGATAGATAGATTTAAACATAGCTGCCCCGGCATGGCCACAGCTCGTGGTAAGCTGAAACTAGATAAAATATATATATATACATAAATATAAAATATAATATAGCTTCTTTGTCTGGGAGTAGGGCAAATAGTGCGAACCAAACAAATGGAGAGACAGTAAGAGCGAAGGAGACGACGAAGTAAAAGAGTCAATATGAAAAAAGGTTGTTTTATAGTCTTCTTGACATGTCATTTTACAAACTATTTTATTGATTGGTTGTCATTGATCAATACGCTATTATATTTTCAATATTACACTCGAATCGATACAATGATGTAATGAATGTTATTGTCAATATTAAGGCATAATCGATATTTATTGTATAACCGATGGCTTTTGGGGCACACCCTCCTCTGTTCCGTATACTCACTTGTTCTCGTATATTCTTTAATTACTTAGGGTTTTTTTGCTCGGTTTTCTTTCCTTTTCTTCTTTTACCATCATGGCAACGGCCACAATGGAGTCATACCTTCCGAGCTGAATATCCTGTGTGTTTTGGGTCGATACTATATACTGTACTAGCAGTATCGCCCGGCGTTGCTCGGGTTTGTAAGGGAAATAACTATATAAGCATTTTTAGAGAGTTATAGCCAAAAAATAGCAAAAAATGCATTAAAAATGGAAAAAAAACTATGGTAAATTTTTTTTTAAATCGTTGACTCATCGTAGACATTTTTAGAGAGTTATTTCCCTTATATAATAGCGAAAAAATGCATTAAAATGGAAAAAAATGGTAATTTTTTTTTAATCGTAGACTCATCGTAGACGCGCGCTAATACCCAGAAAGGCTCGATATGAATCACGACTATAAGATACCCGGTTTTGGTTAAACTGCACCGCAAAATGTGGGAGTAGTTAGGAATCTAAATCGTAGGAGACAGACACACAACTTGACTTTTATATATAAAGATTTCTCAGTGCCCCAGCAAATGGCGGTGCCCCAGCATGGCCACAGCTCATGAGCTGAAACTGGAAAAATCAAAAAATCATGTAAGACGCACTTCTTCGAATATATGTCTCAAAAATATCGCATCAGGCTCAAATATATATCTCAAAGATATTTTGCCCCAGACGCTCAGTACTCTACGCTAATTTTAATCCAGGCAGTCTCTTCTACAAAGCCTGATTCCATTACAGAAACAATAATAAAAATCCTTTCTTTTAGGGATTACATCAGCCTTGGTACTTGACTGGTGCTTATTTTATTGACCCCGAAAGCATCAAAGGTAAAGTCGATCCCAGCGGAGTTCGAAAGCAGAACATAACGGTGAACGAAATGACGATAAGCATTTTGTCTGGCATGCTAACGGTTCTGCTAGCAACACTTCGTAAAAATAATGACCCTTTCTACAAAAGGCACAAAACTGAAATTTTGGGGACGGGACTAGTTGATTATACCGATCGCAGTGCATAACTGGTACATAATCTATCGACCCCAAAAGGCAAATCGACCTCGGCAGTATTTGAACTTAAAGACGAATGAAATATCTATTTCTTTACTGCCCACAAGGGACTACACACTGAGGGGACAAACAAGGAGAGACAAACGAATTATGTCGATTATATCGACCCCAGTGCGTAACTGGTACTTAATTTATCGACCGCGAAATGATGAACGGCAAAGTCGACCTCGGCGGAATTTGAACTCAGAACGTAGCGGCGGACGAAATACCGCTAAGAATTTCGCCCGGCGTGCTAACGTTTCTGCCAGCTCGACGCCTTGATGATGATGATGATGATGATAAGGATAATGATAATAATAATAATGATAATAATAATAATAATAATAATAATAATAATAATAATAATAATAATAACAACAACAACAATAACAATAATTCTCTCTATCATAACTTTTGCTTTCTGCGTTGGTAGCCGCGTATATTACTATTTCATCCTTCTTTAGAATCAACATTCTTGGATCCCATACCTTTTCAGGATATTGCTTGCTTTGTTCTGTGCTCAATGTTATCAGTTAGCTAAAAGGTTCCGTGCCGGTGCGATCACAATAAGCGGCTTTCACTGCATTAATTTGTTGCGTTGCAATTTGGAACAGCTAGATCTCTAACCTCTCTGACCACAACTTGCAGAGTATCACATGTTACACAGGATCAATGAACGAAGAGACAGACAAATGGAAAGAAATAGAGAGAGAGAGAGAGAGAGAGAGAGAGATGGACAGACAGACAGACAGACAGACAGACAGAGATCATGGGAAGAGGGTGGTGCAGGCTTTATGACCTCGACCCAAAACTGAAATTGCCACTATTGTTGATCACAAAATCAATATGCCTGATGGACACTTCTTTGAGTGGGTGTACATAAACACATAAAATGTAGATATACATAGAGCGTACATACATGTGCGTGGTATAAATAGATAAATAAATAAATAACACACACACACACATACATATATATATATACACACACACACCCACACACAAATGCACACATGTCAATCGAAGAAAGTGGTACAAGAACGTAGACAATACAGTTTCGGTTTATCTAAAAAACATATTCGATCAATGGCAATGCACAGTCGACAAGGTGCTGGGGATATGATTTATAACTAACAGGGTTTCATAAACAGAAAGGATTGATATGACGTAACACAAACATTTTTAAATGTTTTCTTCTATATGCGTACATACATATATACACGTTGCAATGGCCCAGTGGTTAGGGCAGCGGACTCGCGGTTGTAGGACCGCGGTTTCGATTCCCAGACCGGGCGTTGTGAGTGTTTATTGAGCGAAAACACCTAAAGCTCCACGAGGCTCCGGCAGGGGGTGGTGGCGATCCCTGCTGTACCCTTTCGCCACAATTTTCTCTCACTCGTTCTTCTGTTGGCCTGCTCGCTTAGCCAGCGGGGTGGCGTCATTTGAAGGCTAAAACAGTGCGAAGCGCATTGTGACCAGCGATGTGTAGCAAGATCTGATAGCCTGGTCGGTCACACATACATACACACACACACACACACACACACACACACACACACACAAACATTGTTGTGACCCCCTTCGGTCATGAATGACCATGGGATTGCACCTAGAAAGTTACCTTCCGAGGCACAAGTCTGGGCAACAGCAGATACAGCTTCGCACCAGTGACGTCGCAGCTCATTTATTAACGTGTAAGTGGCTGAGCACTCCACAGACTCGTGTGCCCTTAACGTAGTTCTCGAGGAGATTCAGCGTGACACGGTGTGTGACAAGGCTGGCCCCTTTGAAAGACAGGTACAACAGAAACAGGAAGAAAGAGTGAGAGAAAGTTGTGGTGAAAGATTCCATCAGGGTTCACCACCACCCACTGCCGGAGTCTCGTGGAGCTTTAGGTGTTTTCGCTCAATAAACACTCATAATGCCCGGTCTGGGAATCGAAACCGCGATCCTACGACCGCGCGTCTGCTATCCTAACCACTGGGCCATTGCATCTCATATAGGTGTTCAGTTATAGTAAAAACAATTTTACATTAATTCGAAGGATTACTCAATACATTGGGTAGAGTACAAATTTACTATTCTTTAACAAGAATGGTATTGACAATGACCACGACGTTTCGTCCAGCTAAGCCATCGGATCTTTTCGGTTTGAACGGCAGTTTTTTCTAGCAGTCATATGAAATTTCCCACCCATAATTATGACCCTAGTATCGATCTGTTTTGGGGTTAGGGTTAGTTAGAGTTAGTTAGGGTTAGTTCGGGTTAGTTAGCGTTAGGGGTGGGGAAGGGTATATTTTTTCTTCAGAAATGTAAATAAACCCAATCTGTTTCTTAAACGAGGGACATATTCATACGGCACAGAATGTTTCCACCTCAACAGACGTCATTGATTGGTTGAAATTGCAGAAATTGAAGAAAAAAACCCACACATATCTTACAAAACTATAGAATTTTCTCAATAAAGCCAAGAGAAAAAGATGTTTTATAAACACATTCTACTAGTATACGAAGTTTAAAAGTGTTTACTTATGTGGAAATTATTTTAAAAAACTGCCGTTCAAACCGAAAAGATCCAAGCCATCATTCTAAGTATAATTTTAACCATTATATATATTATTTCCCTCGGAAGAAATTTTGTTTTTTTTCTGAAATACTTTGCCTAAATAGAAGAAGGTATGGGTGTGTGGTTAAAATGCTCGCTTTGCAACCACGTGGCTTCGGGTTTAGACCTACTGCGCATTTTGTACAATAACGCCGGTCAAACTAATATGTTGTGAATGAATTTGATTGATGGAAACTAAGTGGAATTACGTCTTAGATATGCAAACACACAAAAGCTGGCAATCAATTATGGTAACCAACAACAGTAACCAATTCTATATAACTGGTATATAGGTTGATTGATTATTTCACTGATTGCCCAGTATGATTCTTCTAGCCAATCAAGGCGGGAATTTTGTCTGGTGGGGTTCTTATTCTCGGGGCGATTTTGTCCTAGTACTTTACGTACATGTATACACACACACACACACACACACACACACACACACATATATATATATGTGTGTGTGTGTGTGTGTGTGTGTATGTATGTACGTATGCATGTATATATATATATATATATATATATATATATATATGTGTGTAGGTCCCGGGTTGATTCGGGGTTAACCACAGTAAATAGGTACTCAATACATAGCAGAGTAAAATTAATTTATTATATAGAAGGAGCTTCTACAGGACTAGAACTGTTTCATTCAAGAGAAATCTTCAGGAGCTTCCTGAAGATTTCTCTTGAATGAAACAGTTCTAGTCCTGTAGAAGCTCCTTCTATATAATAAATATATATATATATCTATATATATATATATATATATATATTGCTTGCCAACCACATGGTTCTGGGTTCAGGTATTCTGCGTGGCACCTAGCGCTTGTATCTTCGAGTATAGCCTCGGGCCGATCAAATCTTTGTGAGTGGATTTACGGAAACCGAAAGAAACCAGTCATATTAATGTGTGAGTGTGTCTTTGTGACTGTATTTATCCCTCACCACTTCTTGACAAACGGTGTGTTTATGTCATATATATTTCTTCGCTTTTATTCGCATCAGTCATTCGAGCGCCCGATACAATAATTACCAGGCTTTAATAAAAAATAAATACTGGGGTCGATTCTTCAAGGGGATTACCTCAGCGTGGCCGCAGTCTAATGACTGAAGCGAATAAAAGAGAAGGAATATATATGACTAAAATGTTTTGAAGAATGTCCAGAATACTATATGAATCTTTTCTACTCTAAGCACAAGGCCCGGAATTTTGGGGGGAGTGGTACTTAATTTATCGACCCCGAAAGGATGGAAGGCAAAGTCGACCGCGGCGGAATTTAAACTCAGAACGTAAAGACAGACGAAATGCTGCTAAGTATTTCGCCTGGCGTGCTAACGATTTTGCCAGCTCGCCGCCTTAAGATTCTTTTCTACTCTAGGCAGAAGACCAGAAGTTTTGGGGGAGGGGCCCAGTCGATTAGATCGACCCCAGTGTGTAACTGGTACTTAATTTATCGACCCCGAAAGGATGAAAGGCAAAGTCGACTTCCGCGGAATTTGAACTCAGAACGTAGCGGCAGACGAAATACCTATTTCTTTATTACCCACAAGGTGCTAAACATAGAGGGGACAAACAAGGACAGACAAAGGGATTAAGTCGAGTACATCGACCCCAGTGCATAACTGGTACTTAATTTATCGACCCCGAAAGGATGAAAGGCAAAGTCGACCTCGGCGGAATTTGAACTCAGAACGTAGCGGCACGCGAAATTCCTATTTCTTTTCTACCCACAGGGGGCTAAACACAGAGAGGACAAACAAGGATAGACAAAGGGATTAAGTCGATTATATCGACCCAGTGCGTAACTGGTACTTATTTAATCCCGAAAGGATAAAAGGCAAAGTCAACCTCGGCGCCTTAAGAATGCTATATGAAGAATAATAAGGTTAGTCAGAAGTGAAGGAACTATTCCTTAGTTTATAAATAGATATGGAAAGAATAAAATAAAATATTGACGCTTAAGATTTCGTGTAGCGCTTGCCACTCCTTGGCTTTCTACCGGTGCGAGCATTATCAAACGTTGGCCAATTCTTTACGATTCTAGTCACGTATTTCATTTTATTGTATTTTATTTCGCATTATTTTATTCTATTTAATTACATTTCATGGGAAAATTTTAAAGGTTTTTCTATACCTGTTTACAAGAATTCCTTTACTTCCTCAGCTTAGCATTATTCCATTTCAGGCGGCGAGCTGGCAGAAACGTTAGCGCGCTGGGCGAAATGCTGAGCGGTATTTCGTCTGCTGTTACGTTCTGGGTTCAAATTCCGCCGAGTTCGTCTTTGCCTTTCATCCTTTCGGAGTCGGTTAAATAAGTATCAGTTACGCACTGGGGTCGATATAATCGACTTATTCCGTTTGTCTGTTCTTGTTTGTCCTCTCTGTGTTTAGCCCCTTGTGGGTAGTAAAGAAATAAGTATTTTACCCGTCACTACATTCTGAGTTCAAATTCTGCCGAGGTCGACTTTGCCTTTCATCTTTTAGTGGGGAGGGATCGATAATTTAAGTACCAGTTTAACATTGGGGTCGATGTAATCGACAAGTCTCCATCCCCTAAATTGTAGGCCTTGTGCCTATGGTAAAAAAGATTATTTCATTTGAAACACTATACAACAGATAAACATAATGTTTCGATTAACCATTTACTCGACACGTACTGAACATACCTATCTCAAACTTCCCCATGTGCTTCGTTGGAGTGGAGCAGTTGGCTGTTCGGCTTTGGCGGTACAGGTCGTTTATTTATGATATGTTCAGAATTAGTCTTGCTGATGAGTACGGTCGCAAATCTCTGCGGTAAGTACGAAATCACAGGTGATACAAGACTAAATTCATTTTTTTAAATGTCTTGCTTTGAAAAATTGCATTGGGTATGATTAGTAAAATTTTTGGTAGAAATGACTAATGTCCCTCTTAGCGTGAGGCATGTATGTATAATAATGCCCTCTATATATAAATTAATATGTTCAATAAGAAAGAATTGTTTTCGAAATTTTTCTCTTATGAGGTTTTTCACGCTATCTACCTGATAATTTCTTGTTAAGATTCCTTATTAAGAGGTTATCCTTAATTGTTAAATAATTTTATTCTTTCATTTTAGGTAATTCAATTTTTGTACACACACACACACACACGGACCATGTGCATTAAAGCACACATGCTTATATTACTGATAAACGAAAAAAGTCTACTTCGGGCACCGGAACTGCCAGACCATGTGATTTCGACGTGTTCCACCTCTTCGGTGACAGATATGTAGTTGTCGCATCCCAGCCAAATCTCACTGCTAGCGATATATGGAACTTGAGGGCCTATTCAGGCACTGATGTCACTAATAACTAGCAGGCTTACTAAAAAATAACTATTAGTGGCCGAAGTGGTGTTAATACAAAAAGGCAATCTTTATATCCAACTTAACGTGGATGTATTGTTAGAGCGCCGAATAATATGTTATTTGCCAGGTCATTAGCAATATAAGTGCCTGAAGAGGCACCGAAATTCTATAGAGCTCTAACAATAAGATTTGGCTGGTATACGGCTACCAGACAGCTGCCACTGAAGACATGGCGCGTGTGGAAATCATGTGATCAGACCGTTTCGACACTCGTAGCAGGATTCTCGTCTGCCAACAATATAGGTACTTACAAAGCTACTAACGCAGTATTCGGCAGTCTAACAATGCATCCACGTTAAGACGGATATGAAGATTGCCTATTGGTATTCGTACTTCTTTTGTCGCTAATAATTATTTCATCTGTTTCCCTGTGAAAAGAATTTCTAATAGGAAACTTTTTACATGGTTATCTAACATGTAAAATTTAGTAATCCCGATTAATAAATGAAACATGTGTAATGGCGTATAAATAATTTCAAAAAAATTTCCAACTTCCTGGTTTGCTATATAATAATAGCTTTACACACAATGTTTCCAGAATTTTCAACTCTAATACGTATACCTTACATCAACACAACAGCGACAGCAATTACATGCGGGATTGTAAATGTGGAATAACCAGATATACTTGAATAACCAAATGTGCAGAGTATGTGTGTGTGTATGTGTGTGTGTGTGTGTGTGTGTGGTGTGTGTGTGTGTGTGTGTGTGTGTGTGTGTGTGTGTGTGGACGATAGTTCTCCCTCACCAGTTCTTGACAACCAGAGTTTGTAGGTTTACGTCCCGTTATGTTAGGGGTTCAGCAAAAGAGACCCATACAATAATTACCAGGCTTTAAAATAAAATAAGTCTGGGGTCGATTCGTTCGACTGTGGGTTTACGTCCTGTTATGTTAGGGGTTCAGCAAAAGAGGCCCATACAATAATTACCAGGCTTTAAAATAAAATAAGCCCTGGGGTCGATTCGTTCGACTGTGGGTTTACGTTCCGTTATGTTGGGGGTTCAGCAAAAGAGGCCCATACAATAATTACCAGGCTTTAAAATAAAATAAGCCCTGGGGTCGATTCGTTCGACTGTGGGTTTACGTTCCGTTATGTTAGGGGTTCAGCAAAAGAGGCCTATACAATAATTACTAATTACCAGGCTTTAAAATAAAATAAGTCCTGGGGTCGATTCGTTCGACAAAATTTCTTCAAGGTGGTACCCCAACATGGTTGCAGTTTAATGACTGCAAAAAATAAAAGACAAAAAATATATATGTCTAAAATATTTTTTAGCGGGGTCCAGGATACTACATGGATAACAATAAAGTTAATCAGAAGTGAAGGAATTGTCCCCAAATTTATAAATAGATACAGAAAGAATAAAATGAAACATTGTCGTTTAAGATTTCGTCTAGCGCTTGCCACTCAATGGCTTTCTACCGGTGTGAGTAATATCAAGCGTTGGACAATTCTTTTAGGTTCTAGTCATGTATTTCATATAATTGTATTTTATTTCGCATTATTTCATTCTATTTAATTTCGTGGGAAAATTTTGAAGATTTTTCTCTACCTGTATGCAAGAATTCCTTTACTTCCTCAAACTCTATAAAACAGATAAACGTAATGTTTCGATAAACGATATTATATTCGACATGTACTGAACATTATACTCTCTCTTTCATTTTACCCCATTCAATTTTCGCACACACGCACGCTAACACACACACACACACACACACACACACACATCTATGAATTTGTGTATGTATTCATGAATGCATGCATGTATATATATTATATATATGTATATATATATATATACATGAATATATAATATATATATATATATATATATATATAATTATGTATATATATTATATATGTGTGTGTGTGGTGTGTGTGTGTGTGTGTGTGTGTGTGTGTGTGTGTGTGTGTGTATGTATATATGTATGTAAAAAGGTGCTGTATGTCACGTAAGTTTATTTGCGAAACTTACGTGTAAGTGTGACTGAGTATGTATGTATGTACGCATGTATGTATGCATGTATGTATGTATGTATGTATGTATGTATGTATGCATATAATATATATATATATTATTATATTCATAAATATATGTATATATTGAATGTAGATATTTATACATACATATATATATATGGTGGACGAGTGACCTGTTGGGGTCACTCCTAAATCGTTATATATATATTATATATATATATTCATAAATATATATATATACATAAGAATGTATATATGTATGTACTATGTATATATTAAAGCAATCCCATTGTGTTCTCTCTCATTCTCGCCTTTCTCAATCAATCTTAATGAGAATTTTTATGTCTTCTGATGTTTCCAATTCAAAAGTGTCCATGGTCGGTCTGTATTGACGTTTCCGGGTCTTTTGACCTTAACTTCAAGACGGCATAAATTGAAATGTCCGAACTTACATTATACTTCATACATACATACAAACATATATACATACATGCACACACACACAGACACACACACACCACACACACACATACACACACACACACATATATATATATTATATATATAGGTACACAGATAGACAAATAAACACATACATACGTATGTATATGCATATGTATTTCTGTCATATATGTATGTATGTACGTACGTATGTATATATGCATATACATATATGTGTGTGCGTGTGTATGTGTCTATATATGCATATCTATCTATCTATCTATCTATCTATCTATCTATCTATCTATCTATCTATCTATCTATCTATCTATCTATATATATATATATTATATATATATATACATACATACATATATATATGTATATATATATATATATATATATATTATATATAATATATATATATATATATATATATATATTATATATATATATATATATATAGTAGAAATATGTTACGAAAAGAAAATATAAAATTTAATATAATATTAGATGTGTATGAATATATCTCTACATATGACTACATTCTTTCATATGTAGATAGATAGATAGATAGATAGATAGATAGATAGATAGATAGATAGATAGATAGATATATAGATAGATAGATAATGTAACGTTTGTGTGTATAATTCTTAGTTTTTGCGTGAAAAGAAGGCATCGCCTTTTTCAATTACAACGCCATTTACATACAGTATGCTTTATAGGAGTAATAGCAAATCGACGCTTGCTCTTGGTCGGTGTTTTATTTCATCGACCCCGGGAGATGAAAGCAAAATTTGACCTCTTTCTAGACTTAAACCTTCGACATAAAGAACCGTAAATATATATAGTAGCTATTCCTTTCCCTGCGTTCAAATGATTCTGCCAATACAGCACATTCGGTACATAGCTGTTAATTTCTTTTTATGGAATGGGAAAGGACTGAAAGGAAAATTGACCCCGGCAAGATTTCAAATCAGGAGGTAAAATATCCGTAACAAAATGGTGCAGGACATTTCGTCCAATGGACTAATGTTTTTTTCTGCTAAGCCATTACTTTTACTCTGATGACATTGACGATGACAATGATGATGATGATGATGATGATGATGGTGGTAGTAGTGGTGGTGGTGGTGGTGGTGGTGGTAGTGGCGGTGATGATGATGATGATGATATGATGATGATGATGATGGTGGTGGTGATGATGATGATGATGATGGTGGTGATGATGGTGATGATGATGGTGATGATGATGGTGATGATGATGACGATGATGATGGTGATGATGATGATGGTGATGGTGATGGTGATGGTGATGATGATGATGATGATGATGATGATGATGATGATGATGATGATGATAGTGGTAATAATAATAATAATAATAATAATAATAATAATAATAATAATAATAATAATAATAATAAAGATATGGACAAATGGCTGAGACTGGAGATGGAATAGATTACTCGGTAGAGCTCCTATAGAAAGCTTGTCTCATAGGAACAGCAATGATTATCAAGGGGGTTGTAAGCATTTGAAAGACAGCTGAAAACTTGAGGAATCCTAAGGTTACAGGTGATCACCCACTACCTATATAAATCCTACCAGGAATAAGACCGAACCTGAACCAAACCAAAATATTGATAATAATTTCATCGAAGACATAGGTGTGCGGTTCAAAGAAATTTTGCTTCGCAACTCCGTGGTTCCAGGTTCAAGCTCATTGCACAGTACTTTAGATTATTGTACTGCATGGTTGATCGACCGCATATACTCAGCGTATGTGTACCAGCAAATGGTTTTTAAACGATTTGTATATAGTGATAGACAGGCGAGACAAGTTGCCTGCAATCTTATCCAGGAGTGATGAATACCGATATTTCGCCATTTTTGTGACTTATCAACATCACGAACCTGAATCGAACCGGGGACGAATCGAAGCACCAGCCTATGACTATATATAAATAATGTAAAAACCATTTACTGTTGTGCCACGGTGAAGTAGAAAAGATTAAATTCAACAACGAATTAAAAGCATCGCTAGTGTTGTAAACGTTATCGACTGCACATACTCAATGTATGTGTTTTGCTTTTGCTGCATGTAGTATTAGACAGTTAAGTATCTATACATAAAATTTGAATGAAATTTATGGGTGAGTGTTCTGGCGCAAGGAACCGTGTTAGCGTTGATATGTGGGTTCGATTCTAGCCTGAGTTAGCTCATTATCTTTCAGTCAATTGTTTAGATAAATGCTTTGAACGGAGTATATATATTATACATTACTCTTACTCTTTTACTCTTTTTACTTGTTTCAGTCATTTGACTGCGGCCATGCTGGAGAACCGCCTTTAGTCGAGCAAATCGACCCCGGGACTTATTCTTTGTAAGCCCAGTACTTATTCTATCGGTCTCTTTTGCCGAACCGCTAACTGACGGGGACGTAAACACACCAGCATCGGTTGTCAAGCAATGCTAGGGGAACAAACACAGACACACAAACATATTCACACACACTTATATATATATACATATATACGACAGGCTTCTTTCAGTTTCCGTCTACCAAATCCACTCACAGGCATTGGTCGCCCGGGCTACAGCAGAAGACACTTGCCCAAGATGCCACGCAGTGGGACTGAACCCGGAACCATGTGGTTGGTAAGCAAGCTACTTACCAAACAGCCACTCCTGCGCCTTATGATATAGTATTATATTGGTATTATTGTAGTCTTTCGTAGTCGCTTTTTCTCCGTAACTTATCAAGCCTCCGTGTTTGTTTACAAATATTAAATGTAGTATTAGACAGTTAAGTACCTATATATAAAATTTGACTGAAATTTATGGGTGAGTGTTCTGGCTCAATCGGTTGCGCAAGGAGCCACGTTAGTGCTGATATGTAGGTTCGAGATAGCTCATCATTTTTCAGTCAATTGTTTAGATAAATGTCGTTTTAATCAGAGTATATATATATATATTATTATTATTATTATTATATATTATTAAGACGTTGAACTGGCAGAATTGCTAGCACGCTGGTCGAAATGCTTAGCGGTTCAAATTCCACCGAGGTCGACTTTACCTTTCATCCTTTCGGGGTCGATAAATTAAGTACCAGTTGAGTACTGGTGTAGATTTAATCGACTATCCCCTCCTCCAAATTTCAGGCCTTGTGCCTATAATAGAAAGGGTTATTATATATATATATATAGAAACGTTAGCACGCCGGGCGAAATGCGTAGCCGTATTTCGTCTGCCGTTACGTTCTGGGTTCAAATTCCGCCGAGGTCGACTTTGCCTTTCATCCTTTCGGGGTCGATAAATTAAGTACCAGTTACGCACTGGGGTCGATATAATCGACTTAATCTGTTTGTCTGTTCTTGTTTGTACCCTCTGTGTTTAGCCCCTTGTGGGTAGTAAAGATATATATATATTCGTTTCAGCCATGTGGATGCCGTCATGCTGGAGCATCATCTGGATTTTGTACTTTTAAATATCATTTTTCTTTGGTTGATTTCTTCAGGGTAGCAGGATTTTATATCATCACTCCTGTAATTGCTTTTTCCTTGGTTGTTGGCCCATTTGGTGTACGAGGGAATTTGACACTTCCGCTCTAAATCTGTACATCATGCCGGGCCGTTGGTTCAACTAGTATTATATAGAGGAGACTATTTAGTTCCTTTTTGAAGGCATCCACGTCCACACTGTGTAGGTTTCTTAGTTTTTTTCTTTTTATATATTTTGTAGGGCTTTGAAGAGCTGTGGGTCTTTGAGCCGTAATCTATGGCAGAACCTCATTCTGAAGTTAGATGGAGTTGACAGAACCTTTGGTACAATACAATGGCGTCAAGTTCAGGCAGGACATGTCCAAGAGAGCTATTATAAACTGTAATTGCCCCAAAACAGTTCCCTCGGGTACGCCACTCAGAATTTTTTTTTCATCAGAGAGAGCACCATTGGCTGAAACTGTCGGACTTGTACCTTTTAGGGAGCTTCACGAAGGTCTCGCAGCTTGTGATATAACGTACACTTTTGGTCTCCTATATATATATATATATATATATATATAATATATATATATATATATATATATATATATATATATAGCCAGATAACCGAAGAGATGGCGTCGTGGATTCCCACTCGGCATCTGAAACTCAGAGTTTTATCTTGACTATCGAGTAATGTAACATATTATTTTATAGATAAATTTCCTCTATTTACATAATATTGAGGTCTCTTTCTTTCTTTTGTTATCTTACCGTTTTACCAATATATATATATATATATATATAATATATATATATATATATATATATATATATATATAGAGGAATGTATTAGTTTGATGCTCAGTAAAAGCGAGTTTTTTTTCAAATTTCGAGCATAGATCTTCGCCAGAAAGGAAAAATGGAAAAGTCCAAAGAAGGGAGAAAATAATCAACAACAGCATGTGTGTAGTTACATTAGGTGAAGTGACCGGAAGTAGAAAGATATAGACAAACTGAATTACCTTGTTGCACACCTTCAGATAAGTGTTACTTATCGATCAATATATATCGCTTACATACAATATATATCAATGAAATACATGCCAACGTTAAGTACTGTCCTCGATATAAGTGGTTTAATCTTTTAAATTCTATACCCTAGCATGATCGCCTTTTCATGGCTGAAACCATTAAAATATAAAAAGGTGTACCGGATTACACTTTTCATTGAAACTGCAGTACAGTAATTAGATTCCGCTTGTTCATACTCAATAATCTAGCCATTCTGCCGATCCTTCCACGACTTTCAAGATAAATAGAAAATATGTAAATAAATATGTTTGTATCCTGTTTCTCAATCATTAAGACTTTTGTTTTTTTTAGTAGTCTCAGACCTGATTGGTTGATATGAATTGAAAGATAACAAAAAAAACTCGGTTAAGAATTTCTATGATGAATCGTATGATATAAATTTTTTTTCTTCGTGAAAATTTGACATTCATTTTCACACGAGAGAGCCGTAACGTTCAGTATGGGATATGTAGGTCGACCGCAAAGGACGTGTCTGCACGCCAATCCTATAACCACATAACACCAAAGTAGCAAAAGAGGAAGTTCACTGCGTGGTGTACTCCACCTGCTTGGAAACGGCCGTCATAGGGACTTCAAAATCATGCCTTAACAGCATGAAACAAACGTATGACACAGTAGACCACACACACACACACACACACACACACACACACACACCAAACACACATACATACATATAGGCAGACAGACATAGAAAAACATGGTGTGGTCATGGCAAGAACAGTTTGCATCAGTAGTCTGCATGACAAGGGTTGCGCTAAGGATAAGTCACACTTAATATTAAGTAGGATGCTGATATTTTAAATTTTAATCAACTCAGTCTCTTGCTACTCCGAGTTTCGCCTGTAGGTGCACTGGATCTTCAGGCAAGTTACGACTTATACATACATACATACACACACACACATACATACATACATACATACATACACACACACACACATACATACATACATACATACATACATACATACATACACACACATATATATATATACAGAGAGAGAGAGGGGGGGAGAATTCACGAAAAAAAAAGACATAGACAGATGGTGTAGAAAACAAACAGACGTATTAGTATAACGCTCAGGAATTGAAAAGGTCTTTTACGTTTCGAGCCTACGCTCTTCCACAGAAAAGAACACAGAAAGAAACAAGGAGAGAAAAAAATGTGTGTAGTGGCTATTATTATAAATAATAATAATATGAGTCCCAAGTAAGCATGAAAACCAAAAGAGTAAATTTATAAATTCATAATCAAGGGTACAAGTACCAGCGTTGCTAGAAATAAGATTCGAAAATTACTCAAATAAGCTACAATGTCACTGTAAATTTAAGAAGCTGATGTAATCGAGGAATGAGGAAATGCCAACCTACAATTGCGGAGGAAAGACACAAATGAATTTGCAGATATACCAATATCACGTGATTTCGAACCTTGTGATTATTACTCTTAGATCGCATCCGTTGGTCTCGCTGCCTGGGGTTAAAATAATACCCGCTTCGTCATGCTTGTTAAAATCGCTGAAAGACTAGCGCCAAATTCAAACAATAGAAGTGTATAATTATATATAAGTAAAGATAT
>NW_021832118.1:32500-34829 GCF_006345805.1 Octopus sinensis
CTGTGTGTGTGCATATATATAAATGCATGTGCACAGCCCTTGTACTCGAACTGCAAGCTATTCTTTCCGATTCTATAACGACTCCACCAAATTGCCGCCAATAAACAAAAAAAAGAAAAAAGAAAAAAGAAAACATACTACGGCTACACCTATGAGAATGCGTATAAATTTTATATTCAGTTATTTCTATTTTTTTGTTTCATTTTTCATGTGATTGTTTTGGTCATTCTAAATATTGGTTTTGTTACTGTCATTGACGTCATCAGCGTCATTGTTGTTGTTGCTATTATTGTTGTCTTTTCCCACCTAACCTGTTGATCAGTGAATATATTTTAACAAACGGAAGAAAAAAACCCGCCAAATCAGTCTCCGACGCATAAGAAATATCCAAAGCAAAAACAAATAAATTCTTTGAGAAGAATGTTTATTTTAAGCCTTTTTTTGGTGTGTCGGGGGGTCTTGTTTTTGTTATTGCTGTTGTCGTCTGAATTCCTCCTTCTGCTATTACCACTCTTGTTGTTATTGTTGTTACCTACCCTTGTGTGTTTTAGTGGCTCTCACATTTGCTATTCAGAAAATATGGGAAGCAGGACCTCAGTGAGTGTGTGTGTGTACGTGTTATAGGTTATATGTTTCTGACTATGTAACGGGTGGGTGTAGTTAATTTGATTACATCCAGGATTTGAATCACAAGGCATTTATTTATATCCTTTCTAATGCTTCCTTCTGTTTGTTATTTCAACCAATCGTAGACCCGCAGTTATAACTATGGTGACAAACTTCGACACAAGGTCACGTATTTAATGAGAGAAAACGTTCAGTTCATTAAATCGATTGGGACTTATTTTTAATAATACCGGAAAGATGAAAGACAAAGTCGACCTTGGCGTGATTTGAACTCGAGGCTCTACAATTGACGTAACTCAATATCTGGAGGTGTTTCTTCCGGTCATTTAATGATTCTGTTACTCGTTAAGGCGGCAAGCTGGCAGAATCGTTAGCACGCTAGACGAACTGCTTAGCAGTATTTCGCCCGTCCTTACGTTCCGAGTTCAAAATCCGCCGAGGTCGACTTTGCTTTTTTATTCCTTCGGGGTTGGTAAATTAAGTACCAGTTGCGTACAGGGGTCGATCTAATCGACTGGCCTCCACCCCCAAAATTTCAGGCCTTGTACCTGTAATAGAAAGAATTCTGCTACTCGTCTACCTTTCCCACCTGTTATAATGCCATTGGATGGAAAATAAGTACGAACTTTCTATTTTAATACGACGTAATGTTAAAAGAAAGAACCCAAATATTTTTTTCTTTCTGCCTTGTTTTAATCATTAGACTGTTGCCAGGCTGGAGCACCACCTTGAAGAAATTTTAGTCGAATGAATCGAACCCAGTATTCATTCATTCAGTTATTTATTTATTTATATATTTTTAAAGCCCAGTAGTTATTTTATCGGGTTTTTTTTTCGGAATCGCTAGGCTACAAGGACGTAAACACACCAACACCGGCTGTAAAGTGATGATTTGGGAGAAACACAGACCCAAAGACATACATACTCCCAGAATAATAGGTGGCTCACTGTCTTACCCAAGGACATGTCCGAGTCATGTAGACAAAATTTCCAGCGACTATCATACCACTCTACTTCTGCGAGAGCCTCGGGTTGGACATCAGAAATGAGAAGGTGCTTGGAGAGCAGTGAAATGTGGTTCTTAAGGAAAATATTGAGGATAGTACGGACAGGCAAAGTTTCTAATGAAGGAAGTGAGGATCTGGGCTGCTGTAAATAGGAAACTGCTTTGTAGGATAAGGACCTGAGCGGAAACACCTAAAAGCTCCACGAGGCTCCGGCAGGCGATGGTGGTGATCCCTGCTGTACTCTTTCACCACAACTTTCTCTCACTCTTACTTCCTGTTTCTGTTGTACCTGTATTTCAAAGGGCCGGCCTTGTCACTCTCTGTGTCACGCTGAATATCCCCGAGAACTACGTTAAGGGTACACGTGTCTGTGGAGTGCTCAGCCACTTACACGTTAATTTCACGAGCAGGCTGTTCCGTTGATTCGGATCAACCGGAACCCTCGTCGTCGTAACCGACGGAGTGCTTCCATCCAAGGAAGAACGAGAGCCCGGAGCGTTTAATATTGATGGGAAAGACTGAACGGGAAAGAAGCAGAGGAAGGAGAAGAACAGGGAAATAAAGAACAGGGAACTGTGAGAGGACATGATCACCTATGCCCTATAATTTGGGCATGGCCCCTAAAGAAAGAAAGAATCTTGATTAAACGTAGACAAATTTCAATTCGCTATATTTACAAATTCGAGATCATGCCG
>NW_021832119.1:0-10000 GCF_006345805.1 Octopus sinensis
GCAACAACAACGACAACAACGACAACATCAATCATCACCAAAACTATCGTATACGTCACCATTATAGTCACCACTGCAACTAACACCACCACTACCACCACCACCACCACCACCACCACCACCACCACCACCACCACACCACCACCACCCTCAGCACTGTTATCTTATCCGCGGCTATTGCAAATCACCTTCACATCTTGCATCCAGATTAATGTAATTCACAATACATTACAAACCACCACAATCAAAGACGAGATGATCAAACCATAAGATACCTTTGATCATAGGTCTGCCTGTTCAACCAGAAATGACCTAGGGCTAAATAGCAACAGCTACAAGAAAAATGATAACGAGATGAATATTTCGTTGATATAGGCGCAGGAATGGCTGTGTGGTAAGTAGCTTGCTTTCCAGCCACGTGGTTCCGGGTTCAGTCCCACTGCGTGGCACCTTGGGCAAGTGTCTTCTATTATAGCCTCGGGCCAACTAAAGCCTTGTGAGTGGATTCGTTACACACACACAAACACACACACACACCACCACACACACCACCACATACATATATATATATATATATATATATATATATATATATAATATATATATCCACTCATGAGGCTATGGTAGAAGACACTACCACACAGCCACTCCTGCGCCTAAAGAGTTCTGGGTTGTCCCACTGCGTGGCACCTTGGGCAAGTGTCTTCTACCATAGCCTCATGAGTGGATTTAGTAGATGGAAACTGAAAGAAGCCCGTCGTATATATGTATATATATATATGTATGTGTGTGTATATGTTTGTGTCTGTGTTTGTCCCTCCAGCATCGCTTGACAACCGATGTTAGTGTGTTTACGTCCCCGTAAGTTAGCGGTTCGGCAAAAGATGCTGATAGAATCAGTACTAGGCTTACAAAGAATAAGTCCTAGGGTCGATTTGCTCGACTAAGGGCGGTGCTCCAGCTTGGCCGCAGTGAAATGACTGAAACAAGTAAAAGAATAAAAGAGTATATCTAAGAAAACCAGGTGATTGCCGAGCCACAGAAGAGAGGCCCCCATGAGATGCTTCGGACTGACAGAAATAACCGACAAATTGCCCTCAAACTACACTAGCCCTACCTACTGTGTTTAAAATAGGAAGAATTCACATTGGTGAATGCATTTCTAGATATCCAATGAGATGTGATCGCCAAACAAACATAAACGCCATGTAGATAATCACCAAACCGTTACCGAAGCCTCTAGCTGCCAGAAAAAGCAACCAATTTTCAAGTCTCGTTTCTCTGTTGTATTTTTTCGTTGTTCGAAAAAAAGTTCGTTTTCTATGTTTTTGCTTTTATGTTTTCGTTCTTCATTGTGTTCAACGTCAACGTTTTTTTTTATGTCCTGTATCCATATATGCATGTATATATACATATATATGTAGGTATGTACATATATGAAGGATATATGCATATATCTATATATTATTTATATTATATATATGTGTGTGTGTGTGTGTATAAGATATGATATAATATAATTTTATTTTATTTATTTTTATTTTCGTCGTGATTGACGAAAAAATAGTCCAGCCTTGTCGTCAAAAATAAAAGTCCCATTCAAATCAAAGTTTAAAAAACGTGTTTTTCAAATCTTGTTCAGATGGTAGTCTACACGCTGAATCAAGTCACAGCCTATTATCTTGAAAAAAGTTTCATACCTTATCGCACCTATCAAATTCCTCGCTAAAACCTCAGTCTAGACGCATATATCACTCAAATCACATCCTAATGTCATTGAAACTTCAAACTTAAGTGTCACCAATCGGTTAAAAGATATTTCAATCAGATCACTTCCTACGTTTTCAAAGGTCTCATTCAAATCACAGCTCTTAAAGAAAAAGTTTTACTCAAAACACAGTGGTTCTAGCCCCAAAACAGTTTCCTTCAAATTTGAGCCTAACATCTTCAAAAACTTTCAATCAACTCACAGCCTACGATTTTGGAAAACAATTTACTTAAATGAAAGCTTTCATCTTGAAAATTTCACTCAGCCTGATATTTTGAGAAATAAAGTATTTCTCCGAATATTGTCTGAAATCAATCTGAAAACATATTTATTTCTTTATTGCCCACAGGGGGCTAAACATAGAGGGGATAAACAAGAACAGACAAAGGTATTAAGTCGATTGCATCGACCCCAGTGCGTAACTGGTACTTATTTAATTGACACCGAAAGGATGAAAGGCAAAGTCGACCTCGGCCGAATTTGAACTCAGAACGAAATACCTATTTCGTTACTATCCACAAGGGGCTAAACACAGAGAGGACAAACAAGGACATACAAAGGGATTAAGTCGATTACATCGACCCCAGTGCGTAACTGGTACTTAATTTATCGACCCCGAAAGGATGAAAAGGCAAAGTCGACCTCGGCGGAATTTAAACTCAGAACGTAACGGCAGACGAAATACCGCTAAGCATTTCGCCCGGCGTGCTAACGATCCTGCCAGCTCGCCACCTAAGCTGAAAACATATTGTCAATATAGTCACAGCCTACCATTTTGGAAAAAAAGAACCTTACTTAAATCACAGCCTGTCGTCTTAAAAGTTTCACTCAGATCATAGCCTGCCATTTTGAGAAATAAAGTCTCTCTCCGAACACCATCTGAAATCGCTGAACACAAATTGATAATATAGTGCTAGATATTTTATGCTTGAAAACAAAATTGGGAAAATTAGGTCTGGTCATTTAGAATGGATCTGAGACTCAGAGACAACGAAGTAGTAAATGATATTGCACAAAATGAAGGCAGCGAACAAGCAGAATCGTTAACACGCTGGCAAAAAAAGCTTAGCGGCATTTCGTCCGTCCGTAACTTTGTCTATCGGGTTCGATAAAGTAAGTACCAGTTGAACACTGCGATTGATCTAATCGACTTACCCACCTCCCCCAAAATTGCTGGCCATGTGCTAAAATTTGAAACTGATATTACACAAACGTATTGAGGTTTCATAACTACGGAGGTGTTCCGATTTCGAACCCACAGTCAAGTATTTACTATGATAGCCTTGGGCAGATCTGTACCCAGTTAATGGAATTTAGAAGTGTGTTTGTGTGTGTGTGTGTGTGTGTGTGTGTGTGTGTGTGTGTGTGTGTGTGTGTGTGGGTGCGTGCGCGTGCGTGCGCGTGCGTGAGCATTTTTTGTTTTGATTTATATATCGGGGTGAAACCAGAATTCCGGTGACACGCGCCACCTGAATGCAATGAGCCATCCTCTGGTCTGTTCAAAAACCTGTAACCAATGAGAAGTATTGTTTAAAAATTACTATATAAAATAAATAATGAACGGATAAATGAGACGAGACTATGCGATGGAAACCGATCACTAAAGAAACCTCGACAAAGTATTACAGAAAGCACAATAACAACAACATGACATCAACTAAGCACAGCGAACGATTAAAGGGAGACATGATAAAGCTATAAAGGCAATACAAGAAGACACCAATTGAAGAGATCAAACGAAATAGAATCAGACGATAAATTTTGCACACGGCACCACCTATGGACAGAGCAGACGATTAAAAGAAAAGCATGACGCAGTGATAATAATAATAATAATAATAAATGCATATTTATATACGAGACAGATCTTTGTGTGTGTGTGTGTGTGTCTGTGTGTGTGTGTGTATACAAGCTATTAGTTGAAGAGACGAGGTAATTAAAGAAATCTGTAACAAAGAGATACTATTTGTAAAGAAAGACACTGATTGAAGAGGAGATGATCAAAGGATAAGGTGGTAAAGCATTTAAGACTGCAACGATGTAACGATATCAACTGGACTAAGAACTGGCGACGAGAAATCTTAGGAAGGTAAGACTAAATGATATTTGCATTATTCGATATTAACCGAAGAGAGTAGCTTCCGAGCAAAAGATGACCCTATTCACTATAAAGGCCAACCCACATTAGAGAACACAGTGTTCATGTATCTAGAACAGTACAACAATTAGATGAGAGGAGCTTCTGTGTGGTCGCTCGACCAGCTGGAAATGGTAGTCAAAGTTCCTTTCAGTCACTACCTACAATCTTAAAGGAAGGCAAGATGATACATTACATGATGCAGTCATAATAACACTATACTGCAAAGCATTTTCTTCCTATCATTAGCAACCGAGCAAAATTCGTAAGTGGCATTTCGTCCGTCTGAGCGTTCTGAGTTAAAATTCAGTCGGGGTCGACTTTGCCTTTCATCACTTCGAGGTCGGTAAAATCAATATCAGTTGAACACCGGGATCGATTTAATCAACTTAGCCCCATTCAAAGCCTGCTGGCCTTCTGCCAAAATTTTAAACCGTTATTATTATTATCATCATTTCCGCCGAGGTCAACTTTGCCTTTCATCCTTTCGGGGTCAATAAATTAAGTACCAGTTGCGTACTGGGGTCGATCTAATCGACTGGCACCCTCCCCAATAATTTCGAGCCTTGTGCCTAGAGTAGAAAAGATTATTATTATCATTATTGAGTGAGAGAGTAGTGCATGCCATCGAAGTGACACTGGGGTACAAATATACGAAGCCTCTACTTAATGATACCGAAGCTATATGTGGTTATTGGTATGGTCAAAGAATGGATCGCATTAATTCCGTTAGCAGCATTTAATTCTAAATTTTGGACCATTCTTCCCCTTTGTTAGCATTCCTTGTGGATTTTCTCTTTCCTTTTATAGTGCTGGATACCATCACCTTCATTTGTTCTCAGATATTTGTATACTTCGGATTGGTCTAGGTTTCGAATAGCTGTGGTAGTATCATGTTTTCTGCCTTTATGAACTTCCCTGTTTTGAAAGTAGCCTTTGCACATTTATCAAGTTCAAATTCCATACTTATATCACAGCTGAATTCTTTGACAATATTCAGCTCTTCTAATTCTTTGTGGTTTTTGGCAGTCTTAAATCACTCATATAGAATAGATTATTAATTTACTGGTCTAAGATCTTATACCCTCTCTTAGCATTATTCAGTTGCATGGATAATGGGAACAGAGCGAAGCAGAATAGTAATGGTGATAATGAGTCACCTTGAAAGACACCACAGGTGATATTGGTGTCTGGTGAAGTGGTATGTCTTCGTGTATGGTTTTAAATGGGGGTGGTTCTTCACGAATTCATGATTACTTTTAAAAAGTTCACAATTGTTGGAGCTATCTTGTAAGGGCCTTGATAAGCTCTACATGGGAGACACTGTCAAAAGCCTTCTTGTAATCTATCCAAGCGGTGCTAAGGTTTCTGCGTTTGGATTTGCAATTTTCAATGACCATTTTATCAATCAGTAATTGGTCCTTACACCCATTTGAACTCCTTTTTACATCCCTTTTGTTCCAGTGGGAATAACTTCCTATTGTTCAAGAATTCACATGCTCAGTTCGCTATTATAGATGTTAATAGTTCATATATGATGGTGAGGCATGTTATGGGTCAGTATTATGCAGTATTATGGTGGGTTAGTAGTTTCTTCTGTTTTTGGTAAGGGATATTTAATCCTTTCTGTAAGCCACTTTGGGGCTTTTGCCGTGATGGACATGACTTCTTTGAGTACTGCGGCTAAGTTGTGGTGAGTGCTCATTAAAGGGTATAGCCAAAAATTTGGAATCTTATCAATACCTAGAGATTTCCATTTCTTTGACTTGGCGAGCGTCGCTTTCACTTCTTCAATTGTTATATCCTGCCATTCTGGATATTTGAACTGGACATTAGCCTCTTCTATGTCCTTGACCCAATGTGCATTCTGATTAAACTCCTTTGGATTTACTCCATATATTTTTCAAAAAATCTTCAATTTGCTGCTGAGGAGGAGGTGTTTTCACAATAATAGTACTTTTCCCCCCAATTCCCTGTAGAACTTTTTAGCGTTCTCCTTGAATAGTATGTTGTGTTGTTGTTGTTGTTGTTGTTGTTGTTGTTATTATTATTATTATTATTATTATTATTATTAATATTATTATTATTATTATTATTATTATTATTATTATTATTATTATTATTATTATTATTATTATTGAGTGAGAGAGCAGTTCATGCCATCAAAGTGACACTGGGGTAAAATATACGAAGCCCATCATAACTGCCCGTCTGATAAGGCACATGCATCACAACCATATGTGCGCGTCATGGTGATCTCATATCAAGATAAACAGCACATGGCCTTGCAGGTGAAGCCCAGTTAGAATTTTCTTCTGGTCGAGTAACCCATCCCGCTCAAAAGGTCCCTGATTAAGGGTTATTGAACGAAAAACCCATGTTTCCAGAGGTGAATTATTCAAACCCCATAGAATCCCCCACTACTTCTGCTCGTGATCAGAGATGCACATATCGTCAGCTACTAAGGGACATGGTCAACTGGTTAAGGTCAAACAACTGACAAGCAAATCTGTGGTATTGAGCAGAATATTTGCTATAGCCCATCTTTTATACCAAGACAAAACAGTGTACATGATAACACTTCCAATCAGTTAAGATTAGAAGCCAGGAGAGCCACTGTCTGGTTCTGCACCAGGGCATTATTATTGTTGTTGTTGTTGTTGTTATTATTATTATTATTCAGTAGTCTTAATTTTATTACGTGCTTTCATTGCACTACCGAGCGCAGCTCTGTGTGCCTTCGGCATGTGCTGCGGTTTGCTGTGGTGCTCTTATTTTCACTGTATTGAAAACACTTTACGTAGAATGTCTGCGGTGCCTAGTAGTGCTATTTTCTGTATGTTGTATATATTCGTAAGTCCTGGTGTTTTAGTTATGTAATTTGTCTGAATGTTTTTTTAATCATACTTAATGCACCTATTATTATAAGGATTGTTTCTGTTTTGAGGCTCCACATTCAGGTTATCGCTATTTCCAGATCTTTACATTTTGAGAGTTTCTCCGTTTTTTTTGGGGGGGGGGGTGCAGATATGTTGTCATCTGTTGGGAATGATACATCGATTAGAAGACATTTTGTTTTCTTGATGATCTCTGACAAATGTATCTGGTCTATTAAGCTTCGTTTCTCTATTTGTGTGCATTGGCACATCTCAGAGTTTGGTTGGTTTGTCATTTTCTGTGAGCATTTCAGGTGTGGCTGTTTGAATAAGCACAGGCGTGGCTATGAAAAAAGCTTCCTTCCCAACCACAGGGTTCCGGATTGAGTCCTACTACGTGGCACTTTGGGCAACTGTCTTCTACTATTATCTTGGGGCGACCACAGCTGTGTGAGTGGATCTGGTAGGCGGACACTGAAAAGAGGTCCACTGTATATGTATATAGATAGATAGATAGATAGATAGATAGAGAGAGAGAGAGAGAGAGAGAGAGAGAGATTATGAGAAGTAATGGAGTCAAGAAGACCAAAAGGTGTCAGGTAATGCTGAGTAAGTGCTATGGACTGACTATAGTTAAGCGCCAGGTTCGATGATTATGCAAATGAGGAGTCCATTGTAGGTCATATATAAGCATGCGTAAATATAAAAAAAAATTAACAGAATGAGATAAAAATCCAAGGCGGGGAAAGATTTCAGAACATTTATAAAGAGAATGTCTTACAGCTGTTTTCGGGATATTTTATATATCCCTTCATCGGAGACGGTGTGAGAAAATGGTTAAGCAATAGTTATTCTAGAGAAGATATGACATGGGATGGAAGCACTCCGTCGGTTACGACGACGAGGGTTCCGGTTGATCCGAATCAACGGAACAGCCTGCTCGTGAAATTAACGTGTAAGTGGCTGAGCACTCCACAGACACGTGTACCCTTAACGTAGTTCTCGGGGATATTCAGCATAACACAGAGAGTGACAAGGCCGGCCCTTTGAAATACAGGTACAACAGAAACAGGAAGTAAGAGTGAGAGAAAGTTGGTGAAAGAGTACAGCAGGGATCACCACCATCCCCTGCCGGAGCCCCGTGGAGCTTTAGGTGTTTTCACAACGCCCGGTCTGGGAATCGAAACCGCGATCCTATGACCGCGAGTCCGCTGCCCTAACCACTGGGTCATTGCGCCTCCACTATATGAAATAGAGAGTGAAGTGCTTTTATATCGTGCTTCTTTACTTACTTTGCTAGATTGGTTCTTTGTATATCTTCTATCTCTTACCTGCTTCAATCATTGGACTGCCACCATAGTGAGGGCACCACCTTGAAGGCTTTAGTCGAACAAATCGACCACAGTTGATTATCTTTTCTCAAAGTCTGCAGCTTGCTCGTTCTGTATCGTTTGTCGAACCACTAAGTTACGTGGACGTAAATAAACGAACACTGGTTGTCAAATGATAATGGGAGGACAAACACAAGGTAAAACACGCACGCATGCTCTCTCACAGGCAGGCAGACAGATAGACAGACACACAGACACGTACATACGCACACAGAGACACGAACACACACAAACACATAGACGTAGGCGTGGCTGTGTGCAAAGAAATTTTCTCTGCAACCACAAGATTCCGAGTTCAGTCCCAATCCGTGGCAAGTTGGGTGTTTCTGCATAAGCTCCAGATCCGCCAAAACCTTTTGAATGGATTTACTAGACATGAACTGAAAGAAACCCGTCACGTTCACACACACACACACACACACACACACACACATGTATATAAATACATATATATATGTATGTATGTATAAAAATACATATCTTTTATCTTTTGTTTGTTTCAGATATTAGACTGTACCCATGGTGGGGCTCCGCGTTGAAGACCTCAGTACTTATTTCTTAAACCTGGTATTTCTTCTATCACAACTTTTGCTGAACAGCTAAGTTACGAGAACGTAAACACACCAACACCGTTCGTCAAGCGGTGATGGGGGAGAAATAGAGGCTCAAAGACATACATACACATTATATATATATATATATATATATATATATATATATATATATATATATATATATATATATCTTTTTATATATAAAAGTCAAGTTGTGTGTCTGTCTCCTACGATTTAGATTCCTAACTACTCCCACATTTTGCGGTGAAGTTTAACCAAAAGCGGGTATCTTATAGTCGTGATTCATATCGAGCGCTTCTGGGTATTAGCGCGCGTCTACGATGAGTCTACGATTTTAAAAAAAAAGTTACCAACATTTTTTCCCATTTTTAGTGCATTTTTTGCTATTATATAAGGGAAGTAATCTCTAAAAATGGTTATACTTACAAACCCGAGCAACGCCGGGCGATACTACTGCTAGTGTATATATATATTATATATATATATATATATATATATTATATATATATATATATTGATTGATTGATTGATTGATTCTAGTTTCAGCTTATGAGCTGTGGCCATGCTGGGGCACCGCCATTTGGTGTTGCTACTTGGTTTCACTTCATGGAGGCTTTCTAGCAAATGCTATTTGGTGCATGAGAGAGTTCGATGCAGCTGCCCTCATCTGCCCCTCCTGCCGTGAAGTTGGTTCATCTGGGACACCTGACAGGAAGAGATCCAGCTTCATTTTAAAGACATCTGTATCCACCCCATGCAGGTCTCTCAGGTTCTTATATATATATAATTAACAGAATGAGATAAAGATCCAAGGCTGAGAAAGATTTCAGAACATTTATAAATATAAATGAAAGGAAAACATAATAACGAAGTGAAGCTTAGGGAAAACGAAAAGCCTAAAATATTTGAGCCAGCGATTGATCCTTAGTACGGTCAGCACAACTGCTAGAAAAAGAAAAACGAGATCTCGTTCCAATCATGCCTCGTTCCAATCAGATTTTTTAAATATCTTAAGGGACACTGCATAAAGTATTTCAGAAGGAAATGTCGGGGAAATGTTTGTCGCAACTGCTCCATGAGGGTACGCAGAAAGAAAAACATGTACAACACCCGAAGTAACTAGGATAAGAAGAAATGTGTGCCTACATGAATGTATATATGTGTGTGCGTGTGACACAGAGAGAGAGAGAAGAGAGAGAGAGAGAGAAAGTGAGAGGGAGAGAGAGAGAGTATCTGCGTCTATGTGTCGATTG
>NW_021832119.1:15000-38202 GCF_006345805.1 Octopus sinensis
CTATAGATATGTGTATATTTATAGTATGTGTATGTATATATATATATTATATATATATATTATATATATATATTATATATATATATATTATATATATATATATATATACTGTAAATCCTCGAGTATAGTCCGCCCTTGATATAATACGCAGGAGATTTTTAGGGAGTCGTGCCTCTGAAAAGCCTAAACCTTGTGTATAACACGCACCCTTCTCTCTAGCTTGAGTCAAGGAGCTCTATATAACATTCTTGGTTTGTAAATATGTATACGGTAACATCCTTTATTATTATTGTATATATAACATAATGCAAACGTGTAGCTTTTTGTGCATTTTGTTTCAGAAAATAAAGAAGTAACAGTAATAACGTTTAATAAATGTTGCTTACTGCAAGTTATGGATGATTCTTTTATGACTTCATTGCTTTCAGGCTTAGCTTAAGGTATTTTCGCGCCCGACATCACAAAATGCGTTTGAATAAACATTGCCGGACAGCAAATAGAGACTCAGACATTGCTTAGAAAATAATTTTCATTTTTAACCGCGTATGTAGTACGCACTAGGGATCTTGATCTTTAAATTTTGGGGGGAAAATGCGGATTATAATCGAGGATTTATGGTATTATATATATATATATATATATATATAATTATATATATATATATATATATATAGGTAAACATAAAATAATTACAGACATGGACAAGAACATGAAACACCACAGAGACGACACAAGAACCACAGGACGGTACATTCGAAGCCCTCAGTCATCAGTCAAGAACCAGATCATCTTAGCAATTTCGGCTGATTAATCTTGATATATATATTTATATATATACTTATGTGGTGTGTGTGTTGTGGTGTAATCTCCCCTTAATTCTAAAGGTATTAATTGCCATTGGTCAGGTCTGTCCGAAATGCAAGACAAGACAACGGCAAAAACGCTTCTTTTCTTTTCCGATATTCTGTGTACGTCATTTTCCGACTTATGCAGAACAGCAGATGTTACATGTACGAAGGAGCCAGCTGTCTACCGAGTCCACGCTAAGATCACCCTACCAACCAGCACATTTGGCAAGAAATGGGTGATTAGTTTTCTTCGGTTGGTGGCTACGATAAATGAAATACCACGGTAGACACACTTGAAAAGAGCAAGAATAAGGTGTAACTAAGGTGGAGAGGACATGCGGGTGATCCGACCCGGCTGACGCTTCTATAGGAGAGGGGAACGGATATCGGCACTCTGGTGTCTGCTGCAAAATTCTGCATACATGGACAATAAACTCAAAGGTTGCTCTGGGTAGTATACACACTCTAGCTACGTTACTGGGCATTTCCTTCCCAAACAAACATTCAGGGTGGAGTGAGAAATTCTACTTTCATCAAATATCATGAAGGATGTATATGATGGATGAATTTGACTTTGTTGAATTAATGATCTATTTTCTATGCAACTACAGGCCAGAATCAACTAAAACTGGTTGTAACAGCAGGGAAGGAAGACGTTATTTGAAGTACAAAATCACAAATCTACATCTAATGCTTATGCTTTGCTCGTGGTATTCAAATTTTGGCACAAGGCCAGCAAATTCTAGAGAGCGGGTAAGTCGATTACAGCGAACCTAGTGCTCAACTGGTACTTATTTTATTGAAACTGAAAAGATAAAGGCAGCGTCGACTTGGGCGTTATTACAGAACGTAAGGACGGACGAAATGTCGCTAAGCATTTTGTCCAGCGTGCTAACGATTTTGCCTGCTCACCACTATACTTGATTCGTAAGTATTAACTGCGTAAATAAGACCGCGAGCTGGCAGAAACGTTAACCCGCCGAGCGAAATGCGTAGCCGTATTTCGTCTGCCGTTACGTTCTGAGTTCAAATTCCGCCGAGGTCGACTTTGCCTTTCATCCTTTCGGGGTCGATAAATTAAGTACCAGTTGCGCACTGGGGTCGATGTAATCGGCTTGATCCGTTTGTCTGTCCTTGTTTGTCCTCTCTGTGTGGTAGTAAAGAAATAGGCATTTCGTCCTTGTTTGTCCTCTCTGTGTGGGTAGTAAAGAAACAGGCATTTCGTCTGCCATTACGTTCTGAGTTCAAATTCCGCCGAGGTCGACTTTACCTTTCATCTTTTCGGGATCGATGAAGCTCACTTGTTAAACGATCTCAGATAACTCAGTGCATAAATGTTATGCGAGCCCAAGTTTCCTTAGCCGCATAGACTCGCTCGCCTCTGGCGTTCACCCCTCCTTCAAACTTGCTAGCTTTGTGTCAAAATTCGAAACTGTTATAGCGTAAACAGAAGGAAAACATTTCAAGTAGAAAACGATAAAGAAGTAAAGAACCGAGAATCTCATGGTACTGTATTCCCTGTTGTTCACCTCCAGCATGGCGAAAACCAGTAGTGCGTAACGAGAATGTGTGCCACCTCTGGTAGCCATTCAGTTGCCTCCCGGGAAAATCCAAAATTGCAGCAGATCCAAAAGTGCCGCTCCCAATAGCCCCTAACCCTTAGCTACACTACTTGTCCTAGCTTCGATAACCACACCGTTTCGAAACAACTCTATTACCCTTATTTGTTCCGTTTGACCAAACGAAACACTAACAATGCAAATTAGCCAGAGGGAGAGCGAGTATATGCAGCTAAGGAAACCTGGGCTCGCATAACATTTATATACTGAGTTATCTGATGATCGTTTAACAAGCGAGCTTCATTCCGAGTGAAACCCAGGTGTTTATCTATCCCCTCCTAGCATAGGCATGGTCAGCAGGAGCGAAAAACTATCGAGTGATAGGAGAGGCTACTTGTTCGAAAAATGGGTCTTTTTATTTCTATTTATTTATTTGCTTCTTTCAGAGAGAATAGAGAGGAGAGAGAGAGGGTAAGAAGATCTGAATAAACACTTCTAGCGATCTTTTGGTGTTTTTACTTTTTTTTTTACGAAATGATCCAGTAAGGATAAAAACAGCGATAATAATGATAACAAGAATAACTATTTATTATTACAATAATTTCTTTATTAGTCACGAAAATACAAACCATTTAAAGTACATAACGAGTAATAAATTTTTGGATGTGTAAATATTATACATGTAAAACTTAAATTACAAACGCAAACCATTAGACAATTTAAAACAAAAAGCACACACGCACATACGCACATGCACATACTCGCGCACGCATGCACACACACACATACATGTAGTTTCATGCTCATACATGCATACATCCACACACACTGAAGCACATTAAACAATAAAAAAATTTTTAAATATGTATATATGAATGTATGTATGTAGGTAGGTAGGTAGGTAGGTAGGTAGGTATCTATTTATATATTCATTTTTGTCAGTTTAATTAGACGGCAAATTGATAGAATCTTTAAAAACGTAGGAAAATTGCTTCTCAGTATGTCTTTCTGTTTTTAACATTCTGGGCGCAAATGCTTCCGAAGTCAGCTTAACCTTTCATCTCTCCGGACGCAATAAGATAAAGTATCACTAGTGAGTTGGAGAGCGAGATAATCGATAAATGTTCTCCCTTCAAAACTGATGGTTTTGTGCCCAAATTAGACACCTTTTCACTTTCAAACATTTACTTAGTGACACACGTGTAGCACACGCGTTTGTCGCCATAGCATTTTTTATCTACTGTTACGTTATTCGATTTGTTTATCTGTATGATTGCCTGTATATACACACACATATGTACAAACTTAAGTATGCATGTTTACATGCATACATTGAATGTTATCCATTTTTATGTAATTATTTTAACTTTTGTGGAGGCGCGTGGTTTAGTGGTTAGGGTGTCAGCATCATGATCGTAAGATTGTGATTTCGATTCCTGGACCGGGCGACGCTTTGTGTTCTTGAGCAAAACACTTCATTTCATGTTGCTCCAGTCCACTCAGCTAGCAAAAAATGAGTAACGCTGCGATGGACTGTCGTCCTATCCAGCTGGGGAACAACATACGTCATTGAAACCGGGAAACCGGGCCCATGAGCCTGGCTAGGCTTTAAAAGAACACATTTATTTTTAGTGGAGGCACAATGGCCCAGTGGTTAGGGCAGCGGACTCGCAGTCGGAGGATCGCGGTTTTGATTCCCAGACCGGGCGCTGTGTGTTTATTGAGCAAAAACACCTAAAAAAGCACCACGAGGATCTGGTAGGGGGTGGTGGCGACTCCTGTTGTACTCTTTCGCCATAACTTTCTCTCACTCTCTCTTCCTGTTTCTTGAGTAACGCTGCGGGGGGAACATATACGTCACAGAAACCGGGAAACCGGGCCCATGAACCTGTCTAGGCTTGAAAATGGCGACGTTTTTATCGAGGTTTTATTGAACTCTTAAGGCGATGAACTGACAGAATCGTTTGCACGTTGAGCAAAATACTTAGCGGCATTTCTTCTAGTTTTTTTATGTCCTGAATTAAAATATTTCTGATAAAATAATACCAGTAAAGTACACGGTTCGATACCATCGACTTGCTCGCTTCATTGAAACTTGCAGGCCTTGTGCCAAAATAAGAAAACAAAATATTTGAATAATTCCTATGAAGAAAGAGGTGGGTTCCAACAACTTTCCATCAAAGTACATGGTTCGATACCATCGACTTGCAGCCTTGTGCCAAAATCAGAAAACAAAATATTTGAATAATTCCTACGAAGAAAGAGATGGGTTCCAACAACTTTCCATTGTTGGAATTTGGATTAAATCAGTGAAGAAATTTACACACTAGACTTGAAAGAAAGAAGTCTTGTGTAATTCTGTAGTTAAAATAACCTGGAAAACTGCATCAACTGGAGACGCATCACAATCCTTTCCAGAGTGTTTAACCGGGTTCTCCTCGGAAGGATAAAAGGTGAGGTGGACAAGATTTTACGGAATGAACATGGAACGTCATACATTTCGAATATTCATCGAACAGCAGTTAGCGGAATGGAACATCTCTTAGTATGAGACGTTCAATGATTATAGGATGGCACTGCTGAAAATGTTTCGATGTTTTAGTGTTTCGAAGAATATCATTACTTTGGACCATATTTCAAAAGTACATGTCAGTACGCAAGATATGTACGCATGGATGTATGTAGATGTGTAAGAGTGAGTAAATGTGTGTGTGTGCCTAAAATTATATTAACATAATCAATACTTATGGATAATGCAGTAAGGGGCAGCACAAGATGTAGAGATTAGAGTTGATTGATTAATATAGGTTATTTAAGACTCAATACTTATGATCGACTTTTTACAAATATAGCAATGTATGGAGAAGCACACTCAGTCACCGCGATCCTTATCGCGTCATTCTCTTACATATTATACTTACCGTGAGCTTAAGAACTCGTACATATACAAGCACACATCGACATGCAACACATGCTTGTACAAGGAAATACATATATACATACGAACATGCGTACGTACGTGTGTGCGTATGTGCGAGAAGAGATTCAAACTGTAAGTGTGGGAAACAATTAAATTAAAAGAAAAGTGTTTTTTTAAAGAATATTTGCATGTTGTTCAAATACAAGTGGCATTTTCCTTGTTTCTGCTTGTTTCTCTATCTCCCTCTTGTTTACCCTTGTGGATTCGAGGTCGTTGTGAATTCTTGGTAGAAGAGGAATTGGAGGAGGAGGAGGAGGAGGAGGAGGAGGAGAAGAAGAAGAAGAAGAAGAAGAAGAAGAAGAAGAAGAAGAAGAAGAAGAAGAAGAAGAAGAAGCAACAACAACAACGGCCGTGACAACTATAGCAATAACAACAACTACGACCACGATGGCAGCACCCTGGGCGAACACACGTACTCAGAGGAATACATGAACTGTACCATATATTTTGGGGGGGGGTAGAGGACGGGGCTTAGGGGAAGGCCACACTGCTAAAAAGTATGACATACACACAAGTGTACACACACATACACAAACAAGGACACAAACGCATGCATACACAAGGATACATATCTTAGAAGAACAGAATGAAGTGCAGCATGAACACACACGAAAAGGAAAAGTGTCACTGAAGAGGTCACAGATGTGTGATGAAAGATTTCCGAAAAATGGACAGGAGTTGAAATGATAAAATTAGAACTTTAATAAACGTGTGAAAATATATATAATATGTAGTACGTGTGTTTATTCGGGAAGAGAAAATGACCATCCCGAAATACAATATATATATATACACATATACACATATATATACATTTATACACACACATATATACCCATATATATATATATATATATGAGTGTGTGTGTGTGTGTATATACCTGCATGGTTACAATGCAGGCAAACATTGAAAAAAGAACTCGCAACGACTACTTTGTATTTACCAAACTTATTACTTTATCCTTAACATTCCTTCTTTATTTATCACGTACATTTCTTTCTCCTCCTCTTCTTACTTCCCTCTTTCGCCTCCTCTTCTCCTTCCCGAACACGCATCGAAAAACTCTTTTACAGTTCATATTTATTTCTTCTACCTATTATTTATTTACCATCGACATAATTTACCGATGTTGTTGCTCTCTTTTATTTATATCACATTATATCACAATTTCAATGCTACCTTCCAGCTCATTGAAGTCTTCAGCAAACAATTATGAGATAAGGACAAAACAGAACAGGAGGAGACACGTGGGATGGAGAGTCACTGAAGAGGTCACAAGCGTAGGAGATAATCTTTTCTGAAAACAAACTGGTAATATGTCGTTATAGGAACACTAGTGTTTAGGTAGAATATTGATTGATTGTTCACAATTCTGGTTTTAATACTCTTTTGTCAGACTTCTTATTCCAAGCTTTATAATACACAAGTGTTCCTTTGCATCGTACTTGTTCTATAAACCTGATATTTTGTATCTCAGGAGAATCAATATGCCAATACTAAACCCATGCACTGGTGTGTATCTTCTATCTTTCACTTGTTTTACTCACTGGACTCCGGCTATGCTGGTACACCGCCCTGAAGGGGTTTTGTACTCAAAAGAATCGACCCTAGTACTTATATATTTTTTAACTGGGTACTTATTATATCGGCCTCTTTTGCTCAAACGATACACTGCGGGATGTAAACACACCACCGGTTATCAAGCAGTGGTGAAGGGGGGCAAGCACAAACATACATTGTTGTATACATATATATATACACCTACATTGTCCATTTATCGAATGTTCTTCCTAGATGTAAGACACATTTTTCATATTTGTTGCACACACACACACGTCTTTGCTAGTAAATACGCAGTGAAGCTATACAATAACGTCGAATTTGTATCGATTGTTATTTTCCAGTAAATATTAGTGCCTTGTTGTACTATTCATCTGTTTTTATATGTATATTTCTACCCTTATGAGGCTTTATTTTACTGGAAAGTAATACATTTGCATTGCAATATTTTTCATTGAAAACGGTTTCACTGTTCTCGTTCTGTTAACGGCTAGGCGTTCAGGCGAGTATACTGGCATTGATGTGGCAGCATTTGAAATATTGTCTAGGTAAATGCAGCTGATGAAGACTGATCAAATTTACGTTGTCAAACGTATTTGAAAAGTCAGAAACCGGTCCCACATTATCCGATTCTGGGTTGTCCATTTAGAATGTTCTTCTTACAGGTAAGACAAATTTTTCATGTTTGTTGCACGCATACACGTATTTGCGAGTATAATATACGCAGTGAAGCTTTACAATAGCGTCGTGTTTGTATCGAATGCTATTTTCCAGTAAATATTGGTGCCTTGTTATACCAGTCATCTGTATCTATATGTATATATATACACATAGGTGCAGAAGTGGCTGTGTGGTAAGGAGCTTGCTTACCAACCACAGGGTTCCGAGTTCGGTCCCACTGCGTAACATCGTGTGTGTCTTCTACTATAGCCTTGGGCCGTGCAAAGCCTTGTGAGTCGATTTGGTGTGTTTGTGTGTGTGTGTGTGCGCGCGCGTGTTTGTGTACGTATGTGTGTATATATTTGTGTGTCTGTGTTTGTCACCCACCATCGCTTGACAACCGATGGTTGTGTGTTTACGTCCCCGTAACTTGGCGGTTCTGCAAAATAGATCGATAAAATAAGTACTAGGTTTACAAAGAATAAGTCCTGAAGTCGATTTGCTCGACTAAAGGTGGTGCTCCAGCATGGCCACAGTCACATGACTGAAACAAGTAAATGAGTAAAAGAGTAAAAGAGTTCACTTCTCATCCTGTGGATTGTTTAACTCTGCTGGACCCAATTCAACGCCGTATTTGTAATGCTATTGGTCCCGATTTATCTTCTATTTATCATCATCATGTGGCTTCCTTGTCTCTTTTCTATAAGTATTTTCATGGACATTGTTTAGCTGAGCTCCCTTCTCTGGTTCTTCCTTAAAGAACTTATCAGCGATCAACTAGAATTGCAGCCAGTTCTCATCAATATACAGCGCAACCTCCTAAGTGTTGTAAAGCAATTTACAGTACCAGTTTCTTCCCTCGCACCTCTGAACTTTGGAATTCCCTCCCACAGTCTTGTTTACTTCTTCAATATGACCCCCAGTCTTTTAAGTCTAATGTACATCGTCACCTGTTCACTTCTATCAGGCATCCATTTTATTTTAGTAGCTCTTATGTTTTCAGTGGTCTAAGGACCTTGTAACGAGCGAATACTTAAAAAAAAATATTTTCTTCATTTCCCTCTGTCTTTCATCTTTCATATTTTACTTCAGTCCTTATACTGCAGCCATGCAGGGGCATCACCTTGAAATATTTAATTCGAATGAATCAACACCCAGTACTCTTTTTTTTTTTTTAATTCTGGTACTAATTGTATCCCTTTCTTTTGCCGAACCGTTAAGTTACAGGAATGCAAACACATCAACTCCGGTTGTCAAGCAGTACGATTGTGGAGATGGGGGCAAACGCAGACATACACACACACACACACACACACACACACACAGGAAATCAATTTTTTTTTAAAAAATATTAATAAAGAAAAATTTTGTCTTTATTTTCTGAGTTCAAATTCCCGCCGAGATTGACTTTACCTTTCATCCTTTGGGGACGATAAATTAAGTACCAGTTGCGTGCTGGGATCGATCTAATCCACTGACCCCCCCCCCTCTCTCTCACCCAAAATTTCGGGCCTTGTGCCTAGAGTAGAAAAGAGTATAAATAAAGAAATGTTGCCAGACTTTTACTTTCATGATTAAAACTTTAGCTAATCAGAAGCATCCACATATTTGGGCAGTGATCTATAATAATGGTGAGAATCCACATCTTATGCCAATGAAGTCAATCTACTGGACGGAAAATGATTATGGAGAACTTATGAAATTATAGCTATTGTGGGTGCGCGCGTATGTGTATGTGTGTGTGCGTGTGTGTGTGTATGTGTGTATGATACAGCAAAGCAAGGTGATAGGCTGTGTTCAAACTTTCCTTAAGGCTCACTAAGCGTTTTATCATCCCAGGGTCAGCTATATATTACTTACCTGCAATATATATAACTCAGCTAAATCTTTTGAGTATTTATTCTCTAGTTTTAAATTCAAGCACGTGTAATAGTGTATGTGTGTGTGTATGTATGTTTGTGTGTGTGGTGTGTGTATGTGTGATGTGTGTGTGTGTGTGTGGATGCACACGTGCATATATGTATGTACACATGCACAAACATACACACACAAACACATACACACACACTTGTTCATACAAACCTGTACATATCAATAAAACACAGATATCGATCTTTTGATAAGATTTCTAATGCAGACTTCGGAATGTCTATCGGCATTCAACTTCGATTTCCACAAGCAATTTCCTGGTAATCGATCAAGGCTGTTTTAACAGATTTTCCTTTCTTTAGCTGTTCTGTAATAGTGTTGTCGTCTTGTCTGATCTGTAAGACGAAATATAGTCGCTTAGTAGTCAGCTAATAATGTAAGCATGTATAGTTAATTAAATTACACAATATATTGCCCCAAACGTATGTGTGTGCATATATTCATGATGTATTTTATTAAATTTATTATATACGTGTATATATACATATAGATATATGTATATACATCAGCATATATATGTGTGTACGTATAACTATATACATGTGTATAAATTTGTTTGTGTGTAATATATATAGGTATATGTGTGTGTGTGTGTAGTACAAAAGTGACGGAAAATACAAAACAAAAAAACAATAAATATCAGGTAATAGAGAAAAAAGATGGCAATGTCTTTAACGTCTCGTGTATTCACTTTTCTTCTAAAAAAACAGAATATAGAGACGGAGAGAAATTTATTATATATATATATGTATATATACATATAGATTTATGTATATACATCAGCATATATATGTGTGTACGTATAACTATATACATGTGTATATATTTGTTTGTGTGTAATACATATAGGTATATATGTGTGTGCATGTGCGTGAGTGTAGTACAAAAGTGACGGAAAATACAAAACAAAAACTAGCTAATAAATATTATGAGGAAATGGAGAAAAAGATGGCAATGTCTTTAACGTTTCGTATATTCATTTTTCATCTAAAAAACAGAATATAGAGATGGAGAGAAAAGAACGGAGAACCAACATTGGAGAAACAGAAACGCATGTGTATCCAATCATCACGGCTTGTATGTACGTACTAATGCATGTAGGTATGTATATCCATACCTTGGTTTCAAACAAGTACTCAAAAATTTGGTCATAACAATGTTCAACGGACTCAGAGAAAGCAAAATTTTCATACTGTGCCGGCAAACCGACATTAGCTCTGACTTCCAGTTCATTATAAGTACAGGTAAACATAATTTGTACCTTCTTGATCCATCGCTGTATGAGTGGTATCCACCCAACTGTCCGTGTGAATTTTCATGCATGTATGTATGTATGCATGGATGAACGTGTGTATGCACGTATGTATGCACATGTGTGCGTGTGTCTGCGCATTCATAATGTTCATACATAAACATATATTTAATTTTACTTATTGTTTTTTACATTTATGCATTATCTCCTTTCATTCCTTAATTCATATGGTTTCTGTTTTTTCTTTTCATTTCCATTTTTTGTTGTCAGTAGGTAAACACTCGTTGGAGACTCTGAAATATTTGATAGTAAATGCTAATAAACCTCTAAACAGCAAAGGAATCTCTCCGGCGGTGTTGGACCTCCTAGAAATAACAGCAGACGAACATCTACTGCAAATCAACCCCGCTACATATTTTGCGATACAGTCAGTCCTATGCACCCTCACCCCACCCCACACTCACCAAAAATGATGAATCGGTAATGGCTGGAATGCTTTATTTAGAACTCAGCTTATTCAACATTGACATAGAGGGAGTTATAAAACAGCACCATCCAAACAACCCACAACAACAAAAAAATAACTTCCCAGCTACTATCATCACAAAATTCACAGCTGCTACTAAAACAAATTCTAATTTATATTATATATTTCTTTACTACCCACAAGGGGCTAAACACAGATGGGACAAACAAGGACAGACAAAGGGATTAAGTCGATTACATCGACCCCAGTGCGTAACTGGTACTTAATTTATCTACCCCGAAAGGATGAAAGGCAAAGTCGACCTCGGCGGAATTTGAACTCGGAACGTAACGACAGACGAAATACTGCTACGAATTTCGCCCGGCGTGCTAACGTTTCTACCAGCTCGCCGCCCTAATTTATATTATAATGGTTTCGAATTTTGCCACAAGGCCAACAAATTCGGGGTAGTTGGTTAAGTCGATTACATCGACCTTATTGGTCAACTGGTACTCATTTATTCGGCCTCGAAGGGATGAAAAGCAAAGACAAGCTCAGCGGAATTTGAACGCAGAACGTAAAGACCGACGAAACACTGCTAAGCATTGTTTTGCCCAATGTGTTAACGATTCTGCCACTTCACCGCCTTAATTTACCTTATAATGCTATATTAACAATTCTATATTAAGAGTTCTCATTTATGTAATTTATTAACGTTGGATTCTCTCCTCAGCTGTTTGATTTGCACAAAATAGTGACAAAATTGTCCACAAATAACATACTACTATCTTGACAAATATGGAGAGAGAACATGCAAGACGATAACGGAGTCTTACGATTTTACCAAGAGAAATTTACATCAGGAGCGGAGAATCATTTCAGCATTGGTGTAATGCTAAAATTGTAAGTCAGTCTGTAGGGGTATGCATTCCAAGCATGAAATATAACGAAGAGTAAGTTTACAAATTCGTAAGTATACAATTTATATTAAATTAATGTTTTGGTCTTATTGTGTTAAACGGCATTTTTCATTCTTTTCGTGGAAGGAGAGAGTTATGCGTAGTCTTTTAGACTTCGTCAGTGAGCGGTTTGAAATTTGAGTGCCCACCACCCACACCAGCATTGCTCTACATCAGTGGTTCTCAACCAGGGTCCATATGGCATCTGAGGGTCCATATAAGATTTAGAGAAAATTGGGGATCCACAATAGTATTTCAAGGGTTCCTGAAAAAATTTTGCTTCAGATGTATATATTGGTATGTATTGCAAGAAACAGTTAAGCTTCTTTCTATAATATTATACATAGTTCAACCTACACAAGTTAATGTGTGAAAAGCAAAATAGGAATTTTGAAAGAAGTTTCTATAAAACTGTTTTTGAACATCGATTGACTAGGGGGGTCCGTCCACCAGAATAAAATAGTAATCAAAGGGGTTCATAGGTGCTCTCACATACAACAATGTTTAAAACTGCATCACAAAAACTAGATTTCTTTCTCTAGCATTTTACGTAGTTCAACCTACACAAGTTAATGTGTGAAAAGCAAAATAGGAATTTTGAAAGAAGTTTCTATAAAATTAGTTTTTAAGCATTGAATGACTAGGGTGGGGGGAGGTCCATCAGAATAAAATAGTAATCAAAGGGTCTACAGTTTTAAAAATGGTTAAGAAACCCTGCTGTACATGATTGAACGGCCTACTAGAAATATCAGCCATATCCTCTTCATATCACACGGTAAAAAAAAAAAAGGAAAAGCATATTTGATATGTAATATTAGATAAACTTTTGTCTGAAGAGAAAAAAGACGGGTTGGCCACGGATTGAATGTCCTTGATTATTGGTTTGCTGGATCAGAGGCTGATCTTGGAGGGATAAACGAGAAATGAGAGTTTCGAGAGTAACTTTCTTGAAAAAAAAAAAAAGCCTCAAAGGACAGGATGCCGTTGATCGTTTGACCTGATCAACCAAGGGGATCCAAGAGGAATACTCAAGCCGTGACTATCTCGGCTTTCCCATGTAGAGAGAACCGAAGAACACATTAGCTAGTGAGTCCTTTGTTAAAAACTGTGGCGGAGTGATACGAGAAAGATTTTTAGCAAGTCGCACGACTACGTTCAGGTTCCCTCAAGGCAAGGATTTTGAAGATAGGATAATATTAAAGAACAATACGCTCATACCCTTGTTGTTGTAGTAGTAGTAGTAGTAGTAGTAGTAGTAGTAGTAGTAGTAGTTGTTGTTGTTGTGTTTGTTGTTGTTGTTGTTCAAACACTAGTTAACCTTGATTGCATAAAACTGATAAAAAGCACTCTAGGTTATATGACCATCACATGTTAAGATGCATTGATGCCGATGCAATGCTAAAAGGTAGAGGAGGGCGGGTAAAAATGTGCTCACTATTAATACTAATGATATAAATACCACGTACCACCGATTTCAGCAGAGATTGGGTACCACGGTGTCATTGCTAACATACACTGTACCAAATTCTACCTTGGTCTAACCTACTCCACAGTACCAACCATTAAGTCACCATTGCACATTGTTGTTGTTGTTGTTGCTATATAATTGTTGTGTAGCTCCAAGCTAGAAAAGCACGTGGCGTAGTGGTTAGAACGTCGGGCTCACAATCATGTGGTAGTGAGTTCGATTCCCGGACTGGGCTGTGTGTTATGCTCTTGAGCAAGACACCTTATTTTACGTTGCTCCAGTTCACTCAACTTAGAAATGAGTTGCGACGTCACTGGTGCCAGGCTGTATTGGCCTTTGCCTTTCCTTTGGATAGTAACATCATTGGTGTGGAGAGGAGAAGCTGGTATGCATGGCCGACTGCTGGTCTTCCAAAAAAAAAAAAAAACCTTGCCCGGACTTGTGTCACGGATGGTAACTTTCTAGGTGCAACTCCATTGTCATTACCCTAGCTCTGAGTTAGCCATAATTGAACGGACTTGTGATTAAGGCATTCCAGTCACAACCATTTCATCTTTATATGCATGTATGTATATATATATATATATATATATATATGATTCCCAGACCGGGCGTTGTGAGTGTTTATTGAGCGAAAAAAGTTCCACGAGGCTTCGGCAGGGGTGGGGGGCGATCCCTGCCGTACTCTTTTGCCACAAATTTCTCTCACACTTTCTTCTGTTGGCCTGCTCGCTTAGCCAGAGGGGTGGCGTCATTTGAAAGCTAAAACAATGCGAAGCGCATTGTGACCAGCGATGTGTAGCAAAATCTGATAGCCTGGTCGGTCACGGTGATCACGGTGATATATATGTATATACATACATACATACATACATACATACATACATACATACATACATACATACATACATACATATATATTTTATAGTCGAAAGCGTCTTTCGTTTTTTTTAAGATGCTAAATTTTCAAATTTGAGGGACATATAGTTTCTATTTCCAACAGCTTCAGCTACTACTACTGTGTTTCTGCTCACCATCCTTCAACAAGTTAATGTGATTTAGATCGATTAGTTTCTAGATTTTGCTTTCACATAACAATGAGGCAATATAAAACAAATGTGTGCGTCTAAATGTATATGTATATATATAATAATATATATATATATATAATATATATATATATTATATATATATATATATATATATATATATATATATATAAAGCACCAGTAGAAAACGCTTCCTTTGACACTACGGAAGACAGTGTCAAACACAAGTCATATAATAAATAAACAAACACGCAACGACCGGAAACGGATATGCTTTTAGAAGGGGAAAAGAAAGATAGAAGAAAAGAAACAAAAATGAAAGAAAGAAAGTTAAAATACCAAAATAAAAAACAAAAAAATGAAGCAAGAAAGAAAAAAAATAAAAGAAAATTATAAACGTAAGACTGTTAAGCAGTAATGGCCGCTGCCTGAATGCTATATAAACCGTCTGGACTGTTATTGTTTTGCTCCAGCACAGCTCTGATAGAGTAGAACTATGATAAAAGGCTTTCCAGCCGTGATCATCGTCTTTTTATCAAACAATATGTGTACCTAGGATGACATTAATCAATGTGTCCTTCCTTTTTTATTAAGACGAGTATGGTCTGAGGGTTAATAGTTTTTTTATTTTCTAGCAGGTCAAACGACCGCATGGGATATCGTTCCTGTTTTGCTATAGTTTTTATAATTATATACTTAATTGAGTAAACCTTTTTAATCAAAGCAGTTCCGTTTGTGATTATCGCATTTATTTAATCCGACGTTGCTTAAATATATAGGGAAAAATATCTAATATCTTCAGAATTTTAAGACGTGAAAGGGTATGATTTAAAGGAGTTTTGGCTGCTATTTTTAGCAGATCAATCGGGATATATAGAGTCTCCCAATATTATCCAATGAGTCTCTTATACGGCAGATCGACTAGTTAGAAATAGCTGCAAAATACTCCGAAAAAAATCTTTCTGCTTTAAATAGATATAAGAAAGATACGGTATACAGACATGCAAAAACACACACACACGAATATGCTCATATACAAACACACATATATGGGTATGTATATGTATGTATGTATGTATGTATGTATGTATGTATGTTATATATATATTATGTATGTATATATATATATATCATATATATATAATATATATTATATATTATATATTATATATGGTGCTATTAAGTTAGACATGGCCTGGGCCATAATGGCCGAAACCTATCAAAGTATCAAAGTATGTATATATATATATATATATATATATAAATACATATATATATTATATATATATATATATATATATATATATATCATATATATATATTATATATATATATATATATATAATATATATATATATATATATATATATATATATGTATGTATGTATGCACGTATTTATATATTCATATATATATATATGTATTATACACACACACACATATGTGGGTATGTATATACACAGATTCAGGCACGCACAGGCACACACCTTTTGACATACATACAAGTACATCTTAAAATTTACGCATGAAGAATTTATTTGTGAATAGAAGAAAGTATATATTTATCAGGTTAGATACACTATATATACACTTATATATACAAAGGTGTGTGTGTGTGTGCGTGCAAATTAACATATTATGTACTCATTTATATTATAAGAACAAATATGAAATGATATAAATATATATATTAATTGATCAATTAAGGGTTGTTAGTTGAGAATAGATGTTTAATACATTAGTTGATTGCAGTTTCATAATCCATATTAGTTATGTAATCGACGTTCCATCATCAGACACACATAAAATGCATTCGCACACACACACACACGCACGCACACACACACACACCACACACACACAACACACACACGCACACATATATATATAATATAAACATACATATTTATATATATATTTAGGTATATACTCTCTTTTACTCTCTTTTACTTGTTTCAGTCATTTGACTGCGGCCATGCTGGAGCACCGCCTTTAGACGAACAAATCGACCCCGGGACTTATTCTTTGTAAGCCCAGTACTTATTCTATCGGTCTCTTTTTGCCGAACCGCTAAGTGACGAGGACGTAAACACACCAGCATCGGTTGTCAAGCAATACTAGAGGGACAAACACAGACACGCAAACATACACACACACACACACATATATATATATACATACATATATACGACAGGCTTCTTTCAGTTTCCGTCTACCAAATCCACTCACAAGGCATTGGTCGACCCGGGGCTATAGCAGAAGACACTTGCCCAAAATGCCACGCAGTGGGACTGAACCCGGAACCATGTGGTTGGTTAGCAAGCTACTTACCACACAATCACTCCTGCGCCTATATACACCATATTAATATTATATCACACTATATTGTGTCAAAATAGGCTCACAAATAGGTTTTGAAGAATCACAACAGCTATTTTAGAATCATTATGTCGATTACATCATGTAGAATATCCGTTTTCATCAGGTGAGATTAAATTTAGGTAGCAGAAGATTCTGAGCGACTTGGAACAGCTGTTGGAAATCATTGAAACACATTTACTTTCTTATTTTATACAAACGCCATACCTACAACCATCTATCTCTATGTTGGATCTATAACACGCATTGGATCGTGAACCTGTGTGTGTGCGAGCGCGTGATTGTGTGTGTGTGTGCGCGTGCGTATGTGTGTGTGTGTGTGGTCGTATATATGCGTACTTTGTGCTTTATATATTCGGCATGTTCTTCTCATTGGCCACACGGATCTTGCATCCTCATTTCCTCAACCTCTTTCTTTGTCCGTCTAATGACACCTGCACCGTATCCCATTAAGGAAACAACCCCTGTGTCCGTTGCCCTGATCTTGTTCTTTCCATTGAGTCTACTCCCCATAATTAATTTGGGTCTTCCGAGATAGTCTCTTCTAAAGGTTTTCTTCGCCTCCTTCTAGATTTTGTCATACTCCAAGAAACCCAGATACTTATATCCATCAGTTTCAACATCCTTGATTCTCTCACCGTTAGGTAGTTCTACACCATTAGATGGTGTTACTTTCTACACTTTTCAAGGTGTACTCTGATGTCACTGTCTGCAGAATCTGTGTGAGGGTATCATACAAATCACAAACAGCAATGGTGATAGGCTATTATTTCCCGATGGCGAGCCGGCAGAATCGTTAGCACGTCGGACGACAAGCTTAGCGGTATTTCGTCTGCCGCTACGTTCTGAGTTCAAATTCCGCCGAGGTCGACTTTGCCTTTAATCCTTTTCGGGTCGATGAAATAAGTACCAGTTATGCACTGGGGTCTATGTAATCGACTGGTCTCCTCTCCCAAATTGCCAGGTCTTGTGCCTTCAGGTGAAAGGATTATTATTATTATTGTTGTTGATATTGTTGTTGTTGTTGTTGTCGTCGTCGTCGTCATTATTATTATTATCGTCATCATCATCATCATCATCATCATCATCATCATCATATTATTATTATTATTATTATTATTATCGACAAGCTGGCAGAATCGTTAGCACGCCGGGCAAAATACTTAGCGGCATTTCGTCCGCCTTTATGATCTAAGTTCAAATTCCGCCGAGATCGATTTTGCTTGTCATCATTTCGGGGTCGATAAATAAAGTACCAGTGTTTCACTGGCATCAATGTAATTGATTAGTCGCCTCCCCGCAAATTTCAGGACTTATGCCTTCGCTAGAAAAGATTATTATTATTATTACTATTATTATTATTATTATTATATTATTATTATTATTATCATCATTATTATTATCATCATTATTATTATCATCATTATTATTATTATTATTATTATTATTATTATTATTATCGACAAGTTGGCAGAATCGTTAGCACGCCGGACAAAATACTTAGCAGCATTTCGTCCGCCCTTATGTTCTAAGTTCAAATTCCGCCGAGATCGACTTTGCCTTTCATCATTCCGGGGTCGATAAATAAAGTACCAGTGTTTCACTTGCGTCAATGTAATCGATTAGTCGCCTCCCCGCAAATTTCAGGACTTATGCCTTCGCTAGAAAGGATTATTATTATTAATATAATTATTATTATTATTATTATTATTTTATTATTATTATTATTATTTTATTATTATTACTTTTTTTTTCTTCTTTCAAATTTGCTTCCATTTCTTGCCGAGTGTCTTCCCGACTCCTAGGGCAAAGAAACTCATAGTATACATTGGTAGGCCATTAAACCAAACTCAATAGTTCGGATTTTTTTTGTTTTTTTTTAAGTTATTATTAATTATTATTATTATTATTATTATTATTATTATTATTATTATTACTATTTTATGCTGACTGCACATTTGTAGGTTAATTATGTGTATTTGTCTAAAATGGTTATCTATTCACCGAAAATGCACAAGAACAAATTAAAAATTACTCTTTGTTCATTTTAAACTTTACAATATTTATGTAAAATAAATGGGAAGAATGAACCACCTTTCTTTCTGTTTCCATTTCACTATGCGCGCGCACACAAATACACACATATGGTTGCGCGCGCAAACGCGCGCACGCAGATGTAGTGTTATGCATTTATAAGAATTTAAAAGTTTTGCTTAAAACATTGTTTTATTTAAATTGTCGAAAAAGGTTGCTTATGCAGAGAACAAGTAATGTTCCCAAAACAAAAACAGTATGGCCAGAATTTTATTGCATTAGAACGCATCCTGTTAATGTCATTCTGTCTCGCTCTTTCCGTATGTTTGCGTGTGTGTGTGTGTATGTGTGTGTGCACATACACACAGGTACACACACATGCCTACATGCCAACATCTACATATAATATATATATATATATATATATATATATATAATATATATATATATATATATATATATATATATATATATATATATATTGGGTTGTCCGGAAAGTTCGTGTCGATTTATAGTAGCTTACGTTTCGACTTATTTTAGAATATGGTTGAGTTCATTAAATAGGATTTGACTACACCTCCATTTAGAGCACAGTTTAAGCTATCTTTTCGTGGAAGAAGGTTTATGTTTCTATAACCTGTGTTAATTCTGTGACCCTTTAAAATGGAAGATAAGAAAGTTCATTTTCGGCACTTAATGCTTTGGGAACCAGACAAAAATCACTGCAGCTCGGCTAGGTTGTGTTACCCTACTCTCCATATTCCCCAGATATTGCACCTTCGAATTTCCATTTATTCAGGTCTCTGCAGAATAGTTTTAATGGTAAAAATTTCAATTCCTTGAAGAAAGATACCTTGATGAATTCTTTGCCATGAAACCACCTCAATTCTGGGAAGAGGCTATTTTCAAGTTAAAGGAAAGATGAAGATGCATTGCGCAACAAAATGGTTCATATTTGTTGATTAAAAATGTAATGGCAAGTATTTTATTGACCTTTTTCTTTCCTTTCAAATCGGCATGAACTTTCCGGACAACCCTATAGATATATATTATATATATATTATATATATCTATATATATATATATAATATATATATATAGATATATATATATATATAGAATACATGTATATATATATATTAAAATGTGTGTGTATATTTACATTACAAAAATATGTGAGTGCATTATTTCTATTATGTACATATGTATACCCACATATATACATATGTAAAGATATATATATACGAATATCTAAATTTATATATGTATGTGTGTGCGTGAGTGTGTGTGTATTTTTGTGTATATGCATGTTTGTATGTCATTACTGTATTTGGCGTTCGAGATTCTTGATGAGAACTCGTTTGTTAAAGCATTTTGTTGTTTCTTTAAAGTGTTATTATGCCAATAACAAATACACACCTGTTCCATTTCAATTCTTTATTATCACTCAATTGGTTAGTTATTGAACGAAACAACTTATTGATCACTTGCTTAATTAGTCACTTAGACCACCAATCAGTTGTCTGTCAATGTCCTTACGTCACCATACACAACCTCACCAATGACATAGCTATCTCGTCCATGTGTGTTACATACATACTTACATACATACGTGCATACATACGTGCATACATACGTACGTACGTACGTACATACATACATACATACATACATACATACATACATACATAAATACATACATACATACATACCATACATACATACCACATACATAATACATACATACATACATTATGGCTGCCCCCTCGTTATCGAGTTATGGCCATTGCACGAAGCTTAACTGTTGCTGGTGCTGTGATCGAATGTGACTTTTTAGCCCAGCTAAAGATCTACAATGTCTTGTCCAAAATTGGCAACTAAAACTTTTACTGGTAATAGCCGGCTGTAGTTGTAACTGGGCTTCATGTACCTTTGCATGTCGTTTAAGTCCTCCTGCCGACATACATACATACAAATGGAACCACAAGGAAACGATACGTTCTGCTGTAGAAATCAGCTGCCCTCTAGTCACCAAAGTTGTTTTTTTTTAAATAAAAGAGGACATCTACACACCATTCAGGAGTTTTCAAATCCAGTACCCAAGATACACATTATCATTGGAGTAACAGGATATGTACCAACCCATCTGGAGTAAAGTATGCTGAACTTGGGTTCTTGGGGAGAGAATCTAAATCTTTAACTGATACACTACAAAGGATGACGATATCTGAGACTATAAAACCCTGCAAGACTTTCTTAAGTTTTAAATATTCATAAACAACACATAATGCTTTCTTACACAACCTTGTTGGTACCAAGCAGGTGGGCGATCAAACTTTATTCTAAATTAAAAAGAGAGCATACATACTCATGTGTACAATTCTGTGCATATACATGACACATATGCGTATACATACATGCATGCATACACACACACACACACACGCACGCACGCACGCACGCACGCACGCACGCACACACACACACACACACACACACACACACATACATACATACATACATACATACATACATACATACATACATACATACATACATACATACATACATACACACATACAAAGCAAATATAGTTTGTTGTTGATGTTGAAATTCCAATGATGGAGCCTTGAATCTAGGTTAGAAATTGATTCTTTACCTATTGGCCAGAAATCTTGAAATAAAATTTGAACAATAATATACATACATATAGTTCAAATTTACAGAAAACAAAAGACGAAAACAAGTGATGGAACAACAAACAGGCGTAATAGTTTGACGCTCGGGAGGAATGGAAAAGTCTTTGCCGTTTCGAGCCTACGCTCTTCGACTGAAAAGGTTGGCTGGAAAAAATGGAGAGAGAACGAAAAAAATCGGAAATAGAAAAAGTGTCTAGGAATTACAAACATGCATACATACATACATACATACATACATACATACATACATACATACATACATACATACATGCATGCATGCATGCAATGATACATCATACATACATACATACATACATACATACATACATACATACATACATACATACATACATACATACATACATACATATCAATATAGATGTACATATATATTATGATTGCTTCATCTTGTCAGATGATAACCATCTCATATTCAACCTAATTGTTCTGATTTACTTTCATCCTGGCATGTGTACAGATACGATCTTTCACACCGTACATTCATCGCCATAACACAATAAGATTCAAAAAGGATCAAGAAATGAAATAATACTAAGGCATTTGTACGTCATTGGAATTTAAGTGACAAATGCTTGTACAAAACTTTTGTCAATCTTGGTAGGTCCCAGTGATGACCATTACAAGATGACTGGAATTATTTTCACAGCAAGCCTTGAGTCAGAGTATCCTACTCCTTAAAGAGATAGACTCCCTAAGGCTTTATTGAAAATAAAGGGATTCTCCTCTACACCCTGGGTAAGCTATTAATCCATATGTAGGATCTGGACAGCTACTACTCGTCTAGTTCAGAACAGAGCGGGAAGTAAATGGTAACTAAGGAGTGAATTCAAGCTCCCTACAACTCCGGTACTCCCGATTTGGAGCCTCATTACAGCAGCAGATTGTCATACCCAACACGTTTAAATACTCACACAAACACACACACTCACACACACAGAGAAATATAACTGTCTGTAACATGTACCATGGTTTCACTACTTCTTTCAAATACCTGTGTTGTTGCGAAAAAACTCTCTTGGACCTGCCAGAGAAATGTCCACAAGTGTGAATAGTTGGAGGGAGATTAATAAGTCTTGTATGGGACGAGTTTCAGCGACAGAGACTGAAGCAAAGTTGAAGTACGTTCATCCGAGATAAAACGCGAGGAAGGCCCGAACCAACAACCGAAAGCACTACTTACGACTGTATATACATATGCATGTTGTGGGTTCGATGTACAGATATACGTAACATACACACACACACATACTCGAAGCATACATACATATTCTCATACACACACACATATACGTAATATATATATAAATATATATATATATATATATATATAGTTAATCC